>NC_053166.1:143127818-143427818 GCF_016835505.1 Polypterus senegalus
TGAGGCAAATCATTTAGAGTGATTGGGTGCAATTCACTTGTTTTTTTTACTGAAGTAAATCTATTTTTTAAGTTGTTCTTCTTTTTTGGCAGTTGGAAAGCCATCAAACTGGAAAGTTCGACCGAAAGAATATACAAACGGCCCCTCAAACACAGCACATGGACAACCTAAAATATTATCCATCCATCCATTTTCTAACCCGCTGAATCCGAATACAGGGTCACGGGGGTCTGCTGGAGCCAATCCCAGCCAACACAGGGCACAAGGTAGGAACCAATCCTGAGCAGGGTGCCAACCCACTGCAGGACACACACAAACACACCAAGCACACACTAGGGCCAATTAAGAATCGCCAATCCACCTAACCTGCATGTCTTTGGATTGTGGGAGGAAACCGGAGCGCCCGGAGGAAACCCACGCAGACACGGGGAGAACATGCATGAAATAGGATTTTTACGTTTATTCCCTCCACCATAACTTACTTTCCATCCATCCATTTTCTAACCCGCTGAATCCGAATACAGGGTCACGGGGGTCTGCTGGAGCCAATCCCAGCCAGCACAGGGCACAAGGCAGGAACCAATCCTGGGCAGGGTGCCAACCCACCGCAGGACACACACAAACACACACTAGGGCCAATTTAGAATTGGTACAAACAATTTTTTTTTACTTTGATTGAGATCTGAAACCAAATATTTCAAGCTACAACACTAAATGACTAATCTTAAGTTGCTTAAGTTGAACAACATCAATGTTATACTTTTTTCAGTATACAGTATATTTACGGAAATACAAAAATGGGCAGAACTTTAAATGTTAAAGTAGAACACCGTCTTATTATTTGAAAATCTTATTTATTCAGTGTGTCTTTTGCTTTTAGGCAAACCTGCAAGTGTTGAGAAAGCATCTTCTTGTTTTCATGCAGCTAGCAAAGCACCACTTAATTTTTGGCTAGGCCGAGAGGAAGTCATCATGCAAGAATCACCAGATCGTTTCAAGGCAATAGAGTCAGCTTCAACATCCAGTTTGGTTTAAACAGCAAACCACATTGTCTGCACAGTACGTAACATGCACACAAAACAAATGGAAAGTATTCAGCTTTAAAACTCAAGGACACATCAGCCTCACTTAAATCCTAGGCTTAATGTCACTTACTTGTACGTGTGTGTGTGTGTCTGTGTACAGGTGCTACTGAGAGGCATAACTTAAGCTCTAAAAAGATGTGAGCACACACTGATTTAACTTATCACTTCATAAACACTTATTATACAGTAAGTTTGGGGTGTAAAGTTTATACAACACAAATAGTAAAGAGCGCAGTTTAATTCTCTGGGCCAAATTAGCTCCAAAAATTTACATCACCAGCTGTGAAAATGTACAGGTGCCACATCCTGGCAAATTCCTGCCTGATGCCCAGAGCTACCAGGATAGGTTCTAGGCCCCCTGTGGTCCTGAATTAGTTTACGTGGATATGAAAATGTTAACATTATGAATGATTTATAAGACCAAAAATATCTAATTCAAATCAAATCTGACATTCCCTCCCCTGCCCATCTGGAGAGCAGGAAATTAGGAGACCGAATCTCTCGGAAATACTGAGGCAGAGGCTCATCATGTTTAATTAATTGAGGACAACATGAATAAATCTGCATTTGGAGTGTTCCTCATAAACAGTTGACTTTGACCTCATTTTAAGTTGGGGTTCTTTCAGTTAAATTAAATAATGAGAGTTGCTAACTGTGTACTCTAAGATACCACCATAACTTGCTCATGGAGAATTACACATTACTGTAAAATCAAAACTCTTTGCTAACTAAGCAAACATTTCATTCCAATAAGGGATGAATACAATTATTTCTATCAAATATGATTCAAACAAGAACAATATGACTTTTGTATCAATATGCACTACTGGGTCAAATGTTTGTGAACACCTGACCGTCACACCTGTATGAGCAGCCCATGGGCATTAATATGGAGTTGGCCTCCCTTTGTGGCTTTAACAGCCTCCACTCTTCTCAGAAGGCTTTCCACCAGATTTTGGAGTGTATCTGTGGGAATGTGTGCCCATTTGGCCAAAGAGCATTTCAGAGGTCAGGTACTGATGTTGGGTGAGAAGTACTGGGTTCCAGTCCATCCCAATGGTGTTCAGTAAGGTTGAGGCCAGTCAGGGTTTTGTTCAAGCCACTCAAAATCCTCCATGTCTTTATGGACCTGGCTTTGCGCACAGGTGCACAGTCATGCTGGAACAGGAATGGGCCTTTACCAAAGTGTTTTGCACAAAGTTGGAAGCACCAATTGTCTAAAATGTCTTTGTATGTTGTAACACCAACAGGACCAAAGAGGCCTAGCCCAAACTCCGAAAAATAGCCCCACGCCATTATCTCTCATCCACCAAACTTTACAGTGGGCTCTATGCAGTCCAGAAGGTAGTGTTCTCTTGGTATATGCCAGAGCCAGATTTGTTCATCAGACTGCCAAATAGGGAAGCGTGGGTCATAACTCCAGGAAACACGTTTGCACTGCTGCAGAGTCCAATGGTGGTGTGCTTTACATCAGTCCAGATCAGATTGTTTTCCCCATTCTAGTGTTTGATGTGAACATTAACTGAAGTTCCTGACCTGTATCTTCATGATTTTTCACGTTTGACTGCTTACATAATTACATGGGTAAGCAGGTATGCAGGTGTCCTTAATAATTTTTCTCAGGGAGTGTATTGTGAACTTAATTTTTGCAATATCATCCACTTGCAGAGCCACAGCACCATACGTCACAGCAGTTTCAGACCCGCAGTTGTAGACCCGGAAGTGACGTTTCAGGACTGACTTCGTAACATTACTTTCGGAAGGTTTCGGCCCGTCTCGGCAAGTAAGTCTTCTCCAAGTCAGAACTGACGTCACCGCAGTTTGAGAATGGAGAATCGGAAGATAACTTTCTTAAAACTGCGGGTCTACAACTGCGGGTCTGAAACTGCGGTGACGTATGGTGCTGTGGCTCTGCAAGTGGATGCTTCTCAATTTTTGGAGCTTCTGACACAAGATAAAAATACTGGTGCTGCTGTCCATCCAACAGAAATAAGCGTTGGCAAATGCGTATCACTCTGATGATTTGGATTAAGGAGTATTTCCTTTTTAAAAATGCACAGCTGAAGAGTTCAAAGCAAGTACTTCCACTCGCCATTAAAAAATACCTTTTCCACAATTTTATAGGACTTGAACTATAGAAATATACCATACTGCCATCTAGTGGAGAAGCTTCATAATATTCACACTGTTGGATACAGAGAATTGCCCAAGATTTGTGAAAATTGGGTTACATATATTGTTTGGTCTTTGCTGTCCTATCGTATTTTGTTGCCTATTTTTATGTCAAAAGCAAGTGAAGCAGAATGTGATGTACTGTTCTGAAATATCATGTGTCCGATCAGATTTTGCTGAGTTCACTGATAAGTCACAAAATGTCTAAGATGACCGATCAGTCTAGAAAAAAAAAAAAAACACTGAAAACAAGTATTTGGAAAAATTTGGAATTATAACAGAAATTCCCATAACATTATTTTTAACCAGGCTTTCGTGGATTAAACAAATGATAACAATTTTGTAACCTGAAAAAGAACAAACTAAGATTAATCTCAAATAATTTGTTGTAACTTACTGGTATTTCCGAATGGATGAATAGTAATTTTCTCAAACTAAATAAAGAGAAAACTGAAATTTTAGTGATTGGCAATAATGGATTCAGTGAGGTTATCAGAAATAAACTTGATGCACTAGGATTGAAAGTTAAGATGGAAGTAAAAAATTTAGGGGTAACCGTTGACTGTAATCTGGATTTTAAATCACATATTCATCAGACCACTAGGACAGCATTTTTTCACTTAAGAAACATAGCAAAAGTTAGACATCTTATATCATTGAAAGATGCGGAGAAATTAATTCACGCTTTTGTTTTCAGTAGACTAGATTACTGTAACGCACTCCTCTCAGGACTACCCAAAAAAGACATAAATCACTTGCAACGAGTGCAGAATGCAGCTGGTAGAATCCTAACTGGGAAAAGAAAATCCAAACACATCTCTCCAGTTTTGATGTCACTACACTGGTTGCCTGTGTCATTCAGGATTGACTTTAAAATACTGCTTATGGTTTATAAAGCCTTAAATAATCTCGCTCCATCTTATATATCGGAATGCCTGACACGTTATATTCCAAATCGTAACCTTAGATCTTCAAATGAGTGTCTTCTTATAATTCCAAAAGCTAAACTTAAAAGAAGTGGTGAGGCGGCCTTCTGCTGTTATGCACCCAAAATCTGGAATAGCCTTCTAATAGGAATTCACCAGGTTGATACAGTAGAGCACTTTAAAACACTGCTGAAAACACATTACTTTAACATGGCCTTTTTATAACTTCACTTTAACTTAATACTGATACTCTGTATGTTCAATTCTTCATAATAACTATTCACAGTGGCTGTAAAATCCATACTGACCCCTACTCTCTCTTCTGTTTCTTTTTCCAGTTTCTTTCTGGTGGCGGCCTGCGCCACCACCACCTACTCAAAGCTTCATGATGCACCAACAATGATGGACTGAAAGCCAGAAGTCTACGTGACCATCATCATCGAGTCCTTCCATGAGAACCCTAAATACAAAGAGGACTGTTTGACTTATGTTAGGTAGATTGCCCAGAGGGGACTGGGTGGTCTCGTGGTCTGGAACCCCTACAGATTTTATTTTTTTCTCCAGCCTTTGGAGTTTTTTGTTTTTCTGTCCACCCTGGCCATCGGACCTTACTCTTATTCTATGTTAATTAATGTTGACTTATGTTTATCTTTTATTGTGTCTTCTATTTCTCTATTCATCTTGTAAAGCACTTTGAGCTACATTTGTTTTGTATGAATATGTGCTATATAAATAAATGTTGATTGATTGATTGATTGAACATTTGCTGGTGCAGAAATATGAAATGGAAGATTTTAATATATCCTACAATATCACATTCAAATTTTATGCTTTTTTTAAATTCCTGAGACCAAATTCAACAATGAAGTATTTTTTTTGTCGTGTACGAATATAAGGAAGCAGATTTGGATATCTCCCACATTTCACCATTACATTGTTTAACATTTGACTTTCTATGTCTGTGATAGCAATTCTGTTAACAGGCCTAATTAATCATCATTTCCCCCTGCATTTTCATAAGGTAGCAGATCTGAATATCTCTCACATTTGCCATTGACGTTTATACTGTATGCTCTGAATATCATGTGTTATTTATGTCAGGGAAAATAATTAACTAACAAGGTTAAAAGTCAGAGAAAGTAGAAAGTTAAAGAAAACTGACTGCGTTACCTGACTTTGTCTGGGAAGTTTCATAAGACAATGGACATCAGTTGAAGTGCTGTCAGTTAATCGGGATTAGCTGAAGTGCTATGTAACCAAGTGCTTCTGTGTACAGGTTGTGGGTTCAAACCCTGCCACTGACACTGTGTGACCCTGAATAAGTCACTTCACTTGCCTGTGCTCTAATTGGAAAAACAAAAGAATTGTAACCAATCGTATCTCAAATGTTGTAAGTCAACTTGGATAAAGGTGTCAGTCACATAATAAAAATATTAATCGGTCACAGGAGTTGCTTACTCTTGAACATGTTATAAACAATTATCCAAGGATAAAACATTCCCCCATTACACAAATCTCTGCTTTTTCTAGTGAAAAAGTGGTCATCATAAAACGCAATTTTATAGGAAAGTGAATTCTTTTGAAGTGTTATGGGTATTAAGTAAAAAAAATGTGAGCTCTGAGTAGAATTATTATCATTATTATCCATCCATCCATTATCCAACCCTCTATATCCTAACTACAGGGTCACGGGGGTCTGCTGGAGCCAAACCCAGCCAACACAGGGCTCAAGTTAGGAAACAAACCCCGGGCAGGGTGCCAGCCCACCGCAGGGCACACATACACACACCAAGCACACTCTAGGGACTATTTAGAATCGCCAATACACCTAAACTGCATGTCTTTGGACTGTGGGAGGAAACCCACGCAGACACGGGGAGAACATGCAAACTCCACGCAAGGAGGACCTGGGAAACAAACCCGGGTCTCCTAACTGAGAGGCAGCAGCTCTACCCACTTTTTTTCATGTTTTCCTCAGCTCTACATGGTCCTCAACTGTGTGGGTCATGGGGACAGCAGTCTAAGCACTGATGCCCAGACATCCATTTTCCATGCCACCTCTTCCAACTCCACTGGGGAGATACTGAGGTGTTCCCTAACTGGACAAGAGATATAATCTCTCCAGTGTGTCCTGGCTCTGCCCCGAGGTCTCCTCCTGGTTTGGACATGGCTGAAGTACCTCCCCAGGGAGGTGTCCAGGAGGCATCCTAATCAGATGCCTGAACCACCTCAACTGGCTCCTTTCAATGCAGAGGAGCAGTGGCTCTACTTTGAGGTCCTTACGAATGTCTGCGCTCCTCACCTTATCTCTGAGGCTGAGCCCAGACAACCTGTGACTGTAACTCATTTTTTCCGCTAGTATCTACAATCTGGTTTGTATGGTCACTACCCAGAGGTCATGACCATAGGTGAGGGTAGAAACCTCGGTTTACTTTTAAATCAAGAAGTTTGCCTTTTGGCATAGCTCCCTCTTCACTACGACTGACTGGTACAATGTCCACATGACTGTAGATGCTGCTCTGTTCCGTCTGTTGATCCCCTGCTCCCTTCTTCCCTGACTTGTGAAAGAGACCCTGAGATACTTAAACTCCTCCACTTCAGGCAGCACCTCATCCCAAACCCAAAGAGGGCACTCCACTGTTTTCTGCTTGAGAACCATGACCACGGACTAGGAGGTGCCAATCCTTATCCTGGCTGCTTTACATTTGGTTGCAAACCGCCCCAGTGTGTGTCCAAGGTCACAGCCCGATGAAGCCAGAAGGACAATATCATCCACAAAAGGCAGAGACATGATCCTGAGGCCTCTACTCACACTTCACATATGAGTGTGTTCAGTTTCTGTTTATGAAGGCATTTCCTGGAGGGGGTTTATTTAACAATTAGCGCCACTGCTCGTCGAAGACAGATTGAAATCAAAGTAATCAATTGTGATATATGGCCGGCCAATCATCGCAGCCAATACCCCCAGGCTGCCAGGTGGAGCCCTCCCTGCAGCATGGAGGTGCCCCGAATGCCAGTTGGGAATTATAGACAGTGGAGTTTTTATCCACAGCCCTGCTGGATACCACGGGGCTGCTAGAAGGTGCTGCAGAGAGGAACAACAATTGTTTTCCCTACAGCCCAGAAGTGCATCCTAGTCACATGGATCGATGAAATGACGTGCTTCTGGGTTGAAGAAGAGGAGTTTTTATCTGACCAGGAAGTGTTACCAGTCACATGGACAGAGAGAGAAAACATTTCCGTGTCAAGGACTATAAAAAGGACTATGGGAGATCCCAGGGTTCAGCTGAGATGGGAGGAAGGGTGGCAACGCGTCTGGGAGTTGGAGGATTGGTTATTGTAATTATTGAGCATTGTGTATTGATTTATGAGTATAGTGGAGTGGAGGGTGCTTTGTGCACTATTTTGTCCTAATAAATATTATTATTGGACTTTTATCTGGTGTCTGGCGTCTGATCTGAGGGTTCAAGGGGACGACAGCACCCCCTATCTGTCACACAATGTAGACCACAGTGTCATCATTTGTAGTGCATCATCTACTAGAATGTATTTTGGAATAAAACGTAATGCACTTGTCATTCTACCAGATGGTGCATCACAAACATTTGCAGTAATTAAATGATATGCCAAGGTAATGCCTATGTCTTTATTATATGCCATTTGGTATGGGATTCATAAAAGCAGCATTAATGCTGAATCATATCCAACTACAGAGCCACAGCACCATAAGTCTACACCAGCAGTTTAACGGCAGAAATTAAGGTTAGTTAGTGTTAGTGATAAAGTAATAGTGTAGTGTTTTAAGAATGTAGTATAAGTGGTTCAGATTAGAGGTAATTTAGGGTTAGGGTAGGGTTAGGGTTACAAAGATTGATTTTGTCCCGAAGGACAGATGTACGGGTACACTTCTTGCGTTTGTTTATTTTAAAACTTTTCTACTCCATTGGAACCCCTATTCCTAGATGATCTACTTATCTTTACCCATCAAATAAGCCCTATATTAGAAATGACAATCTGGTCATATCAAAATTTAATCAGATTCTTATTAAAAATTGTCCTAAATGCTTTAAATATTTAAACATTTTCAAAGTGCATATTTGACAATTTACATTCTTAATCTACTCAAGAATCCCTATACTAACCTAAAAATGTAAAATTCCAAAAAAGCTAAAATCGGGTATGCCAAACTTGTAGATATTCGCAAAATTATTTTTTATCTAGGGTTAAAAATCAATTAAGTTTTAGTGCACTAGGGTTCCAAATTCAATATTTTGTGGTATTAGGATAGTTTAAAATTTGGGTTACAATGCAAACTATACTTAGGAACAGGCACCCTTAAATCTAAGTTAGGTACCCATATCCTAGTAAAATTTCAAAGGAATAAATGAGGCGTGTACAATCTTAAGATTAGGGTGCCCTTTATTATTTAAGATTAGGCACCCCATCTGAATTTTAACATCAGGGCCCAGATTCAAAATATTGCCTATCCCCACTAACCTTAAGTTAAGGATTTGGGGTAGGGGCAGGCCTATCTAAACCCTACTACACCACGAATCCTGAAGGCGGTCGATATCAATAGACGTCAAACAGGCCTGATCTACAGCATCTCTTGCCAGATCAAGAGTGGCATTAGGCAACACGTCATCCACTAGGTGTTCATGCCTAAGGAGATCCTCATTAAACTTAACAATGAGGTCCCATGCCTGAACCCTTGGGGCCGGGGTTTGAAGAGAAAGATAACAGCCTGCTTTCAGAAATTATGTCTTAACTCCTTTAGTCAATTTCAGGACAAGACTGTCAAATTCTTCCACAGGGTCATTCGTGTGATTAGCATCCACCTTAATGAAAAGATAAGTATCTGTGTGTCTGTCAGGTTACAAAGTTGCTGTCATTCCAGAAGATGGGGCATCACAAACATTTTTGCTAATAAAATGTGTTGTAGTTGTCATTGCAATAGATGGCACAGCACAAACATTAACACGGCTTTTATGGACCCCATACCAAATGGTATATAACAATTACGTGGTGCACTGAAAACATTAACACTGGGGTAAACGTTGATTATTTGGATTTCAGCTCGTCTTGGATGGATAGCATAGCTAGTGCAGTATAAACAGTTAAGATTAGGGATAAGTAAGGTTAAGGGTTGGTATTTTTAGCGTGTAGTATAGATGTGTGCTGATGTCACTTCTGCCATGAAACTCTTGGTGTAGACCTGTAGTGTGGCTCTGCAGTTGGATGCGTCTCATAATGCTTGTGATGCGCCATCTGTTGAAATGACAAATGCAGCGCATTTTATTACTACAAATGTTTGTGACGCACCATCTATTTGAAGGTGGACATAGCAAGTAGATAGACACAGACACACACAGACAAGTACCCTTTAAATAATGTGAACCTATATACACACATCCCTGATAGTATACAACAAATTAAATAAAATGGATACCTATCAAATAAGACGTAACATTGTTTTGAGACAGCATCAAAAAACCCTAACACTGTCAGATTGTACACTGAATGCTAGTTACAAAATAAGATTGTACAGTATATGTATCTAGAGACTTCTTAACACTATTGACATTCTTTAAAGTGAGACTATATGACAGAAAGGCTTCATGATGTATGCTGATTATACGAGCTTGTTTGTCACTGAAGCATCATCATGAATGGATTTTTTAGTATTACACAACAACTTTGAAGGTCTTGTGTGGTGTAAAGATATGGCAGGTGGTAATTCCATCTGCCAGCTGAGACGTTTTTTAACAGCACATCTCGAAATTGCTACATTGTTGAAGGATAATACCTGTTGACATGGTGAATAACCAAAAGCAGCAGTGCGGCTATGTGTTGACCGGCCCTTGACATTTCAGCTGATACCCACCTGTTTATCTGTGACTGAGATGGTGCATTCTAATAAGGCATGAACAATGCCGAGTATAGGCGATTAAAATAACATTGATATTACTGTCATCTCCCGTGCTGGTGTTTAACCATCTTTGCCTTATCTCCAATGATTTTTACAAAGCATGAGCAAAGAATGTGTCTGAAAGAAGCCTCACTGCAGTTGGCCACATGTTCCAGGACCCATGCATTGCCATGCCAGTGGAAACGGTGTCTGCGGTTGCCCGCCTGACTGTAAGCAGGTCACTTAGTTGCCTTCTTTTTGAAAATATGGCCAAGATAGATTATGGACGTGTAACTTCTTTCATTCTGTAATATTTCTGGTAGTGCATTGTCTTTATATTAGACTGCATGCACATGTAGGCAACTTCGCTTTCATTCTCTGTATCTCCTATACTACTAAATAGTGGCCATAATTCATAAATTCTGCATTTCATTATGCCTGGTTGAATAGTTACAATGTGTGCATAATAATGAAGACAGAGTCTCATATAGAAGAACTTTTAATGTTTTACAATGCGTTAGCTTGTTTGTTTAAAATTATTTTTTTAAAATACACCATGCAGATTAATTATACAAAAAATCAGAACGTATGATTATTAGTTCTTCTTATTGGCCATTGACAGTGTGAAACATATAAGAGTACACTGCCATAAGAGAACAATGTCAAAAAAACCCACAGCGTGTCAGGAAAAGATCATTAGGTAAAGTTTAAGAAATTGCCTTGAACATCATGGTGAAGTAGGTATGATTTATTTTAAGAACCCTGGAGATACATACTTTGAGGATTCTTATTTATACAGAAGATGGTGGGGGAAAAAGCTCTGGATGTCATAAGTTGGCAATATAGGTGCCAGCAAGAGCAATTCAAATCAAATAAGTCCATCCATCCATTATCCAACCCACTATATCCTAACTACAGGGTTGTGGGGGGTCTGCTGGAGCCAATCCCAGCCAACAAACCCCACCGCAGGGCACGCACACACACCAAGCACAATTTAGAATCGCCAATGCACCTAACCTGCATGTCTTTAGACTGTGGGAGGAAACCGGAGGAAACATGCAAACTCCACAACAAGGAGGACCCGGGAAGTGAACCCAGGTCCCCTAACTACGAGGCAGCAGCGCTACCCACTGCGCCACTGTGCCACCCTCAAATAAGTCTCAAATGCAAAAGTCCAAACATGGAGGAAAATGTTCAAAAATTCAAAGAATCACAAAATTAATGAAGTAAACTAAGAAACCCTCACCAAACTCATTTGAAATGAACTGCCAGGAACTGTGGGAGACCCTCTGGAGTGCACTTCCTGGCATCGAGTGGCAGGTGGTTAGTGACGGTGCTAGGTAATTTTGCAGTTTTGGCCAAGCTTATTAGTGCGCCAACTGACTGCTCAGTAGCTAACCTGCATGGCTGGGCCCCACTCCTGCTTAGGACCTGCACCCTAGTTGAATGCAAAAATCGCCTTAATGGTGGCGCCGGCCCGGCAGGTAATCACACCCTCTTGGGCGACCACCCACAAAACAAATGATACATAACAAAGGCAGCTTATATATATATAGACAAAACCCAAAAAAAAGAATGACTCACATAAACAACATAAATCAAAGAATCAGAAATGAGCAAATGAGACAAAACAAGAATTTGAACCCCAGCTAGGGGAGGAACCTCAGCTAAGACATGACAGCAGAGAGTTCAGTAGAAGTATTGACCTGTCTCTTTAATAGATGAGGCTCAGGAGTGCAGAAGGAGCTTTGGCCACCAGAACACAGATTCGTGTGTAGTGAAACTGACTCCGGAAGTGGTCCTGGGCATTGTCCTGGAAGTAAATACAAAGGGATGCACTGGCATCAAGCTTGGAATCAGAAAGTTAAAGAGTGGCAGGGAGGTGGTGAGGAAAATCTAGAAAAGGTAGATCTTTTACCTGACTGTTACTTATATTTTCCACCACGATAGTTTGTTCCCTCTTATACTCTGTGCAGCCCTGGGTTACTCCTGAAGACGTTCCTCTTCTCCTTCTCTTGCTGCTTTGTCAAACAGGTTTTTGAAACTTCCACATGTATATCTGTGGAATACCTGGAGAAATAAAACAAGCAATATGGGGAGAACATGTACTGTACACTCCATAAAGATAATGACTAAGCTAGGACTTGAACACAGTCCCCTGAAGCTGTGAGGCAACATCACTAACCAGAGTGCAAAAAAAGTACAAAAAAAGAAAATACAGTCTAATGGAATACAAATTATGGATAATTTGCATGTGCTGCAAACAATTGTGGGAAATTTTAACAATAGATACTAATTTATTTCAATTCCCAATTTGTAAGATCTTTAGCTATGATATAAATTGTCTTTGGTCCACGTTATCATTGCTTCTGCCGAAAATGAATGCTTCCAATACGATTTTTAACTGGCACCACAACGGATACCACAATTCTCCAAGAGTTTTTAAAAGAGCTGGCATGCCACTTTTCACACAGGCTGATTGATTAGCTGTCATGCCAGTGCTAAATGGTACTGGGATTGTTAAGGGCTCGTTGGCTCAGATTGTGACAGACTTCCAGGTTTGTGTAGGAATATGCTAATTTATACCAACGTCTTAATCTACCAATTGTAACAAATGTGTATAACAACCTAAATACAGTATACTAATTGGACAGTGGTAGGCAGGGTACATATGTACTATTAGGTGTCTACACAGGAGCTGTACATTTGTATATGCCGTTAAGTAAATAAACCAACAAAAGTAGACATTACAACATCTCAATCTGACAGCAGTTGTGTGTGTCCTGGGGCACCATGGAACATCTGTACTCATATTCTTCAGAATATGCTTACATTAAAATGTACTTGAGGATGTACCATTTTTACAGCAATATACACTGTATATGTATTTGAATGTTTGTAATTACAGTACAAGAGTGGAGCAAGGAAATGAACTAAAGTGAGACAATATATTACATATATTGCTATACTCAGCTCAACATTTTACATTTAATTTTGCCACTGTGTGAAGGACACCGCGGGAAAATGGCTTGCTTTAATAACCTGCAAATATTCATAGTTGAATGTTACTGTGGGTTTTATTGTATATGACTCCTGTCCTAGCTATAGACACTAAGCCACTTAGCACCAGTACAGTCATGAACTTGATCCTTTTAATGCGTCAGCCTCTTTAGGCCCTGCTATTTTCTATATTAGCACCTCCTAGATTCAACTACACCTACAACTATAATATGAATATTTACATAACATAATTATAACCAAATGCCACTAATGTTTCAGTCATTAAGTCTTTTCTCTCTGTATCCCTGGGGATGAGAACAGCAATGGCAACAGTCTCATTCTGTACATAGGTCCCATACCCCATAGATACCATATTTTTACACATTTATACTGTCAATGTACTGTATAGGAAGGTTTGTTAGAACAAGATCGGAACTAGGGAATAAACTAAAGGGTTTTATTTTCAGTTGACATGTAGTACATGGTGAATGTGTAAATTGAGTGAATGAACAGTGTACAGTGAATATCTATATATACGAGGGATGTTCAAAAATTTCCCACACTTTTATATTTTTGCTGGAAACAGTGAAAGCGGGAGGAGTAGTAATTGAGCATTAAAAAGTTCGTATGATGCTGGGAAAATTGCATCACAAATGAAGGTGACTATGTAGAAAAGTGATGTAATTTATTTTTGAAAGTCAATAAATACAGGTGGTCTAGATCTAATTATGCAGTTTTCATTACGCTATAACTTATTAAGTTTATCCATCCATCCATCTATTATCCAACCCTCCATATCCTAACTACTGGGTCACGGAGGTCTGCTGGAACCAGTCCCAGCCAACACAGGGCGCAAGGCAGGAAACAAACCCCGGGCAGGGAGTCAGCCCTCAGTAATAAGTTTATTACATAGAGAACTCACAAAAAGGGCGGCACGGTGGCGCAGTGGTAGTGCTGCTGCCTCAGTTAGGAGACCCGGTTTGCTTCCGGGTCCTCCCTGCGTGGAGTTTGCATGTTCTCCCCGTGTCTGCGTGGGTTTCCTCCCACAATCCAAAGACATGCAGGTTAGGTGGATTGGCGATTCTAAATTGGGCTTGGTGTGTTTGTGTGTGTCCTGTGGTGGGTTGGCACCCTGCCCAGGATTGGTTCCTGCCTTGTGCCCTGTGTTGGCTAGGATTGGCTCCAGCAGACCCCTGTGACCCTGTATTCGGATTCAGCGGGTTAGAAAATGGATGGATGAATTCACAAAAAAATATTTGTTGGCGATAGATGGCAGCACCTACCCTGCATTCCAAAAAGGTGGGGAGACGGTTGTCAGTCGAACAACAATTCTTTTGTCTTGTATTGTTTTCCTGCAATGCTGTATAATTAGATCTGGACCACCCTATAGAATTTTTTAAAAAGTGCGGAAACCTTTTGAACGCCCCTCGTATATATAAACTAGAATCTCTGTCATACGCAATCCTACACACTTTGACTGATTTGGAACAAATTTTGCATAGTTGCTCTCTATTACCATATGGACAAGAAATACTGAAAGTTGACCCTGGGAGTTCCAAGTTTTGCTTTTTTTTTTTGCCTGTGTGCTACAGTTTGCACAGCAGTGCCACCTTCTTGCTTAGAGCAATTAAAACATCACAATAGACTGAAGCCAAACTAGCAGACAGAATGACCAGAAGCTTAAAATTACTTACCTGGGCAACATAACGTGCTGCTTCATCTGCAATATAAACAAGAGTATTGTGACCTTTTGCAGGGAGGTGGTGATGAGTCTTGATCGAGAGTGGAAGTGCAGTGCAAAACAAAGATAAATCAAAGGGTGATTGTTTTAACTTCTCCTTTGTCAGCTTTTCTTTATAATTTAAGATATTTGAACTGAGGGTGGCATGGTGGCGCAGTGGTAGCGCTGCTGCCTCGCAGTTAGGAGACCCAGGTTCGCTTCCCAGGTCCTCCCTGCGTGGAGTTTGCATGTTCTCCACATGTCTGCGTGGGTTTCCTCTGGGCGCTCTGGTTTCCTCCCACAGTCCAAAGACATGCAGGTTAGGTGGATTGGCAATTCTAAATTGGCCCTAGTGTGTGGATGTGTTTGTGTGTGTCCTGCGGTGGGGTGGCACCATGCCCAGGATTGGTTCGTGCCCTGTGTTGGCTGGGATTGGCTCTAGCAGACCCCTGTGATCCCGTGGGTTGGAAAATGGATGGATATTTGAACTGCCCATGTTGAACCATATATATTTAAAAATATTCAGTGTAATCTGGTCTAAACACAAGCATAGTCTGTACTGCCCAATAGGAAGAACATTCCTCCAGTTCCAGCAAAAACCAATTAAGTATTATTTGTATCTGAGAGACCATTTGACCACTACTGCTATGATGCAAAAATAACTATTTTTTCAGTTCCTCAATGTGTGCATTTCCCTGCAGCTTTTCTCTAAAAGCCCAATGAAACATTAGTAAACTGACTGACCACAATAAACTACTACAGTGTTATGAACGATCTTAAAAGCTCACAACATCCTGTTCAGGGCAAATCTATGCTGCATTATTAATTATTATTAGCATATACATAGTGCTGCTGTCTTCCACCTCTAGATTTCAGCCAAGTCTATCTATCTATCTATCTATCTATCTATCTATCTATCTATCTATCTATCTATCTATCACCTTTTTATCTATCTTATCTATCTATCTATTATATAGCACCTTTTTATCTATCTATCTATCTATCTATCTATCTATCTATCTATCTATCTATCTATCTATCTATCTATCTATCTATCTATCTCAAATACAATTCAGTCACTGTGGATTTAATTTGTCTTTTTACTATGAGCAGCAGGAAAAGGCTCTTTACTATCAAAGTGAACACAGATCTCTGCAAAGTAATCTAAATGCATTACAAATGTAAAACATACAGTAATTGATCCCATAAGTATTCACTGCCCTCAAGTCAATATTTAGTAGATGCACCATTGCCAGCCATGACAGCCTTGAGTCTGTGTGCACAGGTCTTTCTCTCTAACAGCTTTGCCATTTCCCCCCATTCTTCTTTGTTAAACTGTTCAAGCTCTGTCAGGTTGCATGAGGATCATAAGTGAAGTTGTAAACCATACTAATTACAAGCTTCAAAATTTCAACATAATCAGTCAATTTTATACTAAACTGTTTTGCTATTTGCAGCAGAAAATCAGGAAAAAGCAATGAGGAACTTTTTATATCAGAGCTCTGCTCACACTGTATGACAGCTCTGTAAAACTAGACCTCAAAACTGGTCAACATTAGGGTTATTTGCTTTGGTATGTACAGACGTTACAAGGGAATGAAGAAGAAGAAAGTTGTTGAGTACCTTTCTCACCTCCTGTTCAATTTTATAATTCCCATCTTTGAAGGCAACTCTCAGCATGCCTCCTTCATCCTTAACTCTTTTTTAAGTGTCTCAGACTTGCACTTCCTCCTTCATTCACATCACCAAAGCCAAACTGACCAATCAGATTACTTTGATGGACCTGAGACACCATAAACCTTAGCATTTTGTTATATACAGTAGTTAACTGACATAAACATACCCAGCCATTTTACTTGCCTCATGTGGATGGTTGGGTACGTGTATGTAATTTATGTGTGGGAGAGATGCCACCAGGATGCACTGTGGGAAGAAAACAGGCTGGTGGAGAGTGTGATGCTTTGGACAATTCTGGGTCTGGGTATTCATTTAGACATTCATTCAATGTGTCCCACCTACCTAAAGGTTGCAGGCCAGATACACTTCCTTCACAGCAGCAGTATTCCCCAATGGGAGTGGAATCTTTCAGGTTGTTGGTACACCGTGTCATACTGTACAGATTGTCCAGGAGTGGTTTGAGGAACATGATGAAGAGTTCATTTTTCTTTCCCTGGACTATAAATTTCCCAATCCAACTGATCATCTGTGGGGTGATTTGCAGCAATAAGTATGATGCCCTCCACCTTGGTCCTAATGAGGATATGCTAACGTCTTAGTGCCAGATACCACGGGACACCTTCAGAGGTCTGGTGGACACCCATGCAATGGCTTGAAGCTTGAAGTGTTAATTGGGCTCTTCATGACCAGCAACGCAGCCTGAGTAACCAATGTCAACTTCTTCAATGTGGTTGTTCCACGACTGATCACCAAAAAAATGTTTGTTTTTTTAAAATTTCACCACTAAATTTTAGATTTTGATTAAAATTTCTACACTGAATGACACAATATTAGTAATATTATTATTAAAAAAAAAGCCTTCTTGTAGACATCCAAATTTTTTAAGCAATGTGAAGTAAAGTTACTTCTGGGGCCCCTGTGAAATTAGGAGCCTTGAAGCTCAGGCTTCATTAGTTTTATAGTAGATCCTCCCCTGAGTCCATGGATGGGTCAGAGCTGTTTGGGTAGCACAAGGGGGGACCTACACAATATTGGGCAGATGATTTTAATGATATGCTTGACTGGTGCATATAGAGTATACACTATTATACTATATCTATCTACATATATACCTATCTAAATATACACATATAAATCTAATCTAATCTATCTATCTATCTATCTATCTATCTATCTATCTATCTATCTATCTATCTATCATATAGTGCCTTTCACATCTATCTATCTATCTATCTATCTATCTATTATATAGTGCCTTTCACATTTATGTATCTATCTATCTATCTATCGATCTATCTATCTATCTATCTATCATATAGTGCCTTTCACATCTATCTATCTATCTATCTATCTATCTATCTATCTATCTATCTATCTATCTATCTATCTAGTGCCTTTATCATTTATAGTGCCTTTCACATTTATGTATCTATCTATCTATCTATCTATCTATCTATCTATCTATCTATTATATAGTGCCTTTCACATTTATGTATCTATCTATCTATCTATCTATCTATCTATCTATCTATCTATCTATCTATCTATCTATCTATCTATGATGTGTGTGATACGTGTAAAACATCTCACTTATTCTTTATAATAAAGCCCAGATACCGTAACACCGAGAGCGCCATCCAGTCAAGAGCACACGCAATAAATAAATATTTCAACATACAGTACTTAGCCGCCGAGTGATTGCGCATCTGGATTTTTCATTTTTTAAAATGTAAAATTCTGCCCGAGAGGCAGCTTTAGGTACGCCTGCCTCTGACGTGCGCTCACCGGACACCAGATATCCTACTCTAGGAAACTCACGCTTTTCCTTCACTGCTGATCCGTAGCGCAATGGGCGGAATTTAGATGCGGGACGTTGTATCAAGCAGGAAAAGCGATATTCCCAGGAGCGAGTGGCCCCTCGTCAGACTTCCGGATGGTTTTATGGTGTGCGCGCGCCCTCCTGCTTTCCAATAAGAAGAATCCCCGCTGTTTAACCCTATCTTCTCTTCTCATCTGTTTCTCTCATTATTGTGATCGATGCAAGCAAAATCTGACAGCTAGTATACAGGGCATTAGCAACAAGGAAATCAGGGAATACCTCGGAAAAGATGGAGAAAAAGGGCAGTCTCGTGATAATATTGTCCTAATAGACGCTTTTACTCAAACTGTTGCATTTTTCGGGCACTTTTTATTCGATGAATTTGGTAAGGTAAGTGTGGAATGGATGATATCATCCGCGTTCTTTCGGCAAAAGGCCGGCGCGGGTGCATAAGAATGGAGGTTATTGTTTAAATAAGGTGTGCGTGAAATAGGTTTTTTTTTATAACTCAACGCATGGCGATAGTAATTGAAAGTAGCGGTGCTTACAGTGTGAAAAGGGCTTGATTTTTATGGGGGATGCCACGCTTTGTGTCGGGAGCGAGTTAAATGGGTCAGAAATTTCTCATTTCTGCCAGAGGTAGCGGAGCTGGGATGGAGCCCCAGTTAAAACGGTTGTCCTTTATGATTTATTCCTAAGTTTTTTTTGTCTTCTTCTTCCTTTTTCTTACAGCTTTACTTCTGATGGAACTAGATGCTTGACAGTTTTGTGTTAAGCAAAGGAGGAGGAGGAAGAGGAGGAGGTGTTGCCTTCGGCAGCTCTAGATCGCATCTTTTTTTAAAAAGCTGCCATGCGAGCGGAGTAGCCAACTGGCAGCGGGCGCGGGCGAGCAGTGCGTTTCCCGCAGACGCTCGCTCTTACAATCGGGTGCCTTTTTGCTGAAGAACACTTTGCCCCAGTTGCACAAATACGCTTTACTGCCCGGATGCATTGTCAGTAGAACTGTAAGGAAGAAAGTAATCGATAAAAAAGAAGCCCTATAGCTGATAGGAAATTTCATCCCTCGCCTTAACCCACCGAAGAATCCCGACGTGCAACATCTAAATGCATTCAAGTATTGTTTCTTTGATCTGCCGTCTGAGCAGCCACAAGATACTTGGTGGAAATGGAAAAATGTTCATCCCCAAGACCATCGATTTTCAGAAGACTAAATATGCAAGGTAACCTGTTTTACATTATGTAAGGGATCACGAAAGGGTTGTCTGGCAACTTTTAGCGATGCATCTCGAATATTCGTGAGCAAAGCAGAAACACGCGACTGCTCCGACAGGAACTTCGTTTTAGTCAAGTCGGGAGACGTCTTGTAACAGAAAGAGTTATTGTTTCGTAGAAGGTGCATAAAGTCCACCAAATAAGTACAAAAAAATGGATGCCTGAGAAAAGTATGTTACCTTGTGCCACTCATTGAAAATCTGTTGCAATACTCATTAATGATGAATTTGCAGAGGAAAAGGCGGAACATTTCTAATGTTAGTTTGCCGTGGTCTCCGTGTGCCTTTTTCAGACTTAAATGCCTATTGCCGAACCGCAATCCAATAGATTTAACCTGAATTTTTTTTTGGAATATCGCGTTCATTGATAATTATATTTATCATTGTTATTTGCTGCTATTGCATTTCTATATGTAAAAATACATTGCAAATTATAAAGTGTGCAATTGCGTATACCGACAGTTTTACAGTACTTCGGATAAACTACAGTATTCTAACAATTCTAGTTTACAGAAATGGTAATACATTAAATTTGCAGTTGGGGTTGTGGATCTGTTTAAAGTGAGATTTGTAGGAATTCGGATTCTTAGATTTTGCTGTTACATTTTAACATTTATTTTTGGAACACGTTACTCCATGAAGATTATCCAGTGAAGTGCTCCACTGATCTTCACCTTTCCGTCTTTTATTGTAAGCACATCTGAAAACAGGCTTTAGAAATGGTCCTATTATATCAGCCACTTGGTCAGATTATAAAATCCAGTGGAGTCACACGTTTAAAACACTTGGTCAATTACGATAAGAGTCTGCTTTAAACTTGACTTTGTTGGTTTATCGAACAGATAAAGGTACATTTGTATCATGGTGATCAACTTGTTTGTTACAGTCTCACTGATTTAATCATTCTAGTGTAATTAATTTGCAGTTAGAAATCAAAATGGAAGATCTATCTATCTATCTATCTATCTATCTATCTATCTATCTATCTATCTATCTATCTATCTATCTATCTATAGATCACTTTTTTTAGATGTTCATTTGTTCATGTTCATCATTTGTTTTCCCTTAGGAATGTTATGAAGAAGCAACTTATGTGGGCTTTCCCAGGGATGAATGCCTTTTGAGATATTATATTACATGTCATAAGTTTAAAGCAATTAAAAATAAATTTATCTTTGTAACTGCAGACAAAGCAAACATAAGGACTATAAACGTGTCTTGAAAAGGGGAATTCCAAGAGATCAAGTCAGGATTAGTAGCGCAAGATTGAGTTAAATATGACATTGTTATCTGTGATGGCTTTTTATTTTTAATGGCTACTGGTGCCTCTTTATACCTACAGCAATACATCTTTATAATGCCTCACTCTGACTGTGACTGTTCTTTTTATCTTTAGCTAATTCGGAAGTTTGCTTTCTTTTTAGTCATTCAGGTGTGTATTTTAGAGGGGCTTGTTTGTTTGTCATACTATAATAAATATTCATTTAGCTTTTGTAAAAAGCTATATTTCCCATGAGGACAAATAAAGTGCTATCTATCTATCTATGTTAATTTTAATGTATTGATTTTTATATTATTTGAATTGCATCTGCCGTGAGAGTACATCATCCATTCATCACACCAGCGTTATCCTTCACTCACATTCACAATTACTTTTTAACAATCCACACCTCACTCTGTCCAAGTTTGCTTTATTTCTGCAGCTTAGTGGTATCATGACAGATACTGGATTCCCATGTTTCTGAACTGGATAAGCGTGGCAATATACATCCACATAAATAGATAGATAGGCACTATATAATAAATAGATAGATAGATAGATAGATAGATAGATAGATAGATAGATAGGCACTATATAATAAATAGATAGATATGAAATACACTATATCATAGATAGATAGATAGATAGATAGATAGATAGATAGATAGATAGATAGATAGATAGATGTGAAAGGCAGTATATAATAGATAGATAGATAGATAGATAGATAGAGAGATGTGAAAGGCACTATGTAATACATAGATAGATAGGCATGAAAGGCACTATATAATAGATAGATAGATAGACGTGAAAGGCAGTATATAATAGATAGACATATAGATAGATAGATAAATAAATAGATAGATAGATAGATAGATAGATAGATAGATAGGCACTATATTTGTTTTCAAGGGGATCACACAGCTACTCTAAGTCATTTCAACTGGAAATGATGTGTTTTTGCAAACTTTACAAATTGGCTTCTAGAACATTTAACATAATTTGTTTGGTTAATTCATATTTATAAAAAGCAAATGCATTTCATTGGCATAAAATCCCCTTTTATTTTAGGATTCCACATCAAATTTTATTTTACTGTATATTTTCTTGTGGGCAAAAAGCAGGATTGGATGGAGGGCTATTTCTTGGTGAATGTTTGAGCAGTTTTGGGCTCTTTCTGGTGGCCGAAATGTCTTATTGGCATAAGTGTAGTTAATTGGCATTAGCAGTAATCTCCACACATTTAGGATAAAGGCTGGATGTTACACTACTTTAAGTGACAATAATTTGTGTGGTTGTGAGGGTGACTTTCTGGGCACATTTGTCTTCGATAATCTGACAAACTAATGGCACACCATCCACCACGTGAGCAGGCTTTACTTCTCCTTGTGACATCATGTGTCTATGTAAGTTAATCAAATTGATGCAATTAGTTAGTTGGAAATATTATTTAGTAGTCAAGTGGTTGCGATTAGTGTTCATTTGACTTGTGAGTTTAAAATTTCTAAAAACTAGGGTTTGCTTTCTGAATTTACTTCATTGACAGGAATTATCACATAATGCAAGACTGTGCAATCAATATATTTAAATTTAGTATTCAGTAATTTGGCATAACATTACTGTTTATGTTCCCAGGTGTTATTTAAATAAGTCTGATTAATTCAAATAAATTACAATCGCCCAATTCCTTCCACTGTGGTTAGTGTAACTCACTTGACACAAATGTGAAGTACTCAGATTTATTTACATGGAATTTATACATGTAATTGAATTAAGTTCCTCCAATCTAGTCATTTTTTTGAGTAAGGAAATCTTTTTTTTTTTTTAATTTTTTTCAACTACCATACAAAGATGAAAATAATTAGATCCAATGGTTGTCGTTTGTAGATGACTCCTTCACTGACAAGGAGGCATCCCATTTTTATGGCAGTTTTTGTTCTTTTTTCCATGCCAGTCCACCCTGATTTGGTTTTGCTTCTTTAACTTTCTCAAACCTGCCTAATCAATTTCATAGTCATTGCACGGCTAGAGCTTATTCTGCAAGTATCAGGCACAAAAGAAGGCACAACCCTGGACATGGTGCCAGTCTGCCATAGGGCGCACTCACACAGAGCCCCAGGTATAGCCAATTTGGAAATGTCTTTGGGAGGTGAGGGGATAACTAGAGATCTTGGAGAATAAGCCACAGACAGAACACACAAACTCCACTCGGACAGTAAGCGGATGTGGGTTCAAACCCAGAAAGCTGCGTCCATTATGTCTCCTTTTCATCTTACGTATTCATTAATAAGGAATGCCATGTAGGTGCCTGTAAGAAGTGAAAAAAAGTCTTAATCATTGTAATATAGTGCCCTGTATGTACTTTACTCGATGTACTGGCAAAAACTGTTGAAAAACTTTCTAAAAAAATTGTGGTAAATGGCATAGGTAGCTCATTTGTCTGTGTGGTTGCATAGTCAATAACATGTGGTGTTAAAAACGTTACTACTTTATTCCAGAAGATAACAAATGCCTAAAATATGTAAATGATAAAAAATAACAGTTGTCAGTATGGCTGTCTAGAGCAGTGTAGGGGAAAACAGTTCACACTGGCCTGCGCCTCACATCTCCTAAGACAAATGGAGCTTTGTGCTCGTAACCAAAGAGATGTCCTCTGCTCGGCCTGACAAAGGCAGGGGCTGCCATGTGAAAGTATTTCAAACAGGGGGATGCTGATGTCAATTCAGTGAAAGCTGGGCCTGTTTAACCGCTCCTCAGGTGCTTTTGAAGTTTTACTTCAGTTTTAATGTTCTGTTTTGCTGCTGCAAAAAGAAAGCTCCCTGAAATTGTGTAATCAAGTTTATAAGCTATTCAACTCTGACTGAGAGAAACCAGACACAGTAAAAGGACATATGGATGCGAAGGTCAAACTGCGCAATGGGTTGCTGTTTCAGGGACGTGGCGTCAGTAATGTGATATTATAAGCAATATGGCAAACCAGAGTGCTTACTGATGATGAGATATACAAGTTCTCAAAAGGCATTTTGGGCTGTCTTTCTAATAATAAAAATGAAGTGGCATAGTGGTTAGTGTTGCTGCCCAATAGCTCCAGGGATTTCTGTTTGGTGCCTTTGTGGAATTTTCATGTTCTCCCCTTGTTAATGTACGGGGGACTCCAGTTTATTCCATCATCCAGAAGGCATAAAGCTTGGGTAACCTATGATGTGACCATAAACATGCATGGTGTTTGATAGACTGGCTTCTCTTCCACGTATGCTTCTAGAACTAACAATGACATCTGCTGTATCTTCCTTCTGCTGGAGCTTATAGCTAATCCACAGCATACCAATTTACTTGGTATTGGACTCTCCATAAACTTCATGCTATGTATACCTTAGCATCACTATTCTTGTTCTCAAAGTGCCGACTTAAGCCAGTGTCACATGACATGACTTCTTGTCAGTGGGGATGTCAAACTTGAGGATGTCAGATCAGACAACTAGAAATTGCAGGGCATGACAAATTACACACCTCTGTGATGACTGTCCAGCAGTTTCACATTTCCCAGGTATTGCGGGCTCACCTTCTTTTTGTGACAGACAATAATGAGCTGCTGTATGAAAGGTACAACGAGTTCAGCAGGGATCTCAGCTCTTTTTTTATTTTCCTTTTCCATTTTGTCATGGTACGTAAAACATGAGACATCAGACAGATGGCACTCTTCTCTTTGTGAGATCCAAAGCATCCATGTTCCTTAGTTTTTTGTCAATGCATTATGCGCATTGTACTTCAGGGTTAAGTCTCATAGGTGGTCAGCTCTTCTGCATACAGATCCCACCGCTATGACTAAAATAGGGTTAACTCACAGACCAGATGGAGTGCATCACAGGGTATGTCAGATTACACAACTGCCTCTTGAGTCACCAAGATTATGTAAAAGAAGTCTACAACTGAAAATTGCTTGAAAAGTCATGTAATGTGACAGGGCCTTACCTGGACCACCAGCAAGACTGACCATATATATTTCAGAATATTTGTAGTCTACATCTTAAAGGCAAGTTTCTACAGCCAGCCCCCCAGTGACCAGTTTACGGGCAGCAAATCTGCTGTTTGTTACTTCTCAGCCCAGACACCTCATTTGTGAAACAGATTGCTCTGTCCCAAACACCCATCCATCCATCCATTATCCAACCCGCTACATCCTAACTACAGGGTGACGGGGGTCTGCTGGAGCCAATCCCAGCCAACACAGGGTGCAAGGCAGGAAACCAACCCCAGGCAGGTCGCCAGCCCACTGCAGTCTGTCCCAAACAGCTGAAACCATTTCTAATTTTTTGAAAAGGCCATGTTTTCAAATATCTGACACTTGTTTTGTGGACTCCTTGTGTGATTTAACCTGCTGTCACACTTCAAATAATTCGATCCATCCACTTTCATGCTCTCTGCATGTGTGGTTCAATGTTACTGGGGTGCATGTTGTATTGTAGTTGTCTAAGAATCTGTCCATCACAGAGCATGCTCAAGCTCACACGCACACACAATCGCATAGAGCTAATTCACAGTTACCAAACTGCTGAACACTCACATTTTTGGGGATTTGGGAATAAAGCCCACTCAGAAATTAGAAAAACATGTAGCAGCACCTTCCACTATGCTCTATCCATTTTCAAATGTGCTTAATATGTTCAGATTGATGGATGTGCGGCCTATCCTGGAATCACTGGGCTGAAGGTCAGAGTCAGTCTTGGTCAGGGCAACAGCCCTCTGCAGAATGTGGTGTAACTAGTAATTGTGTTACATGTAGGAAGTAAAAATGTTAAATGTGAGAACACAACGAGAGGTCTGAAATGTGAATGTCCCCCTTATGAGAAGGACTTGAGAGTCACAGTAGACCTGTCACTATCAACTTCAAGGCAGTGTTCAGAAGCCATTAAAAAGGCAAACAGAATGTTAGGTTATATATCACAGTTTGTGCAGTACAAGTCCAAGGAAGTTCTACTCAAGCTTTATAACACACTGGTGAGGCCTCATCTGGAGTACTGTGTGCAGTTTTGGTCCCCAGACTACAAAACGGTGCTAGGTTATTTTGTGCCCTAAGCCAAGCTTATTAGTGTGCCAATCAACTGTTCAGTAGCTAACCTAAGTGGATGGATTTTCCCCCCATTAAGATCTGCGCCCTAGGCAAATGTCTAATTTGCTGTAGACAGATGGTCAACCCTTCATCTCACACTAGCTGGAAGAATTAACACTGTTAAGATGAATATTCTTCCAAAGTCCTTTTTTTATTTCAAAACATTCCAATATACATTAATAAATCATTCTTTAAGAAATTAGATTCAACAATAACCTCATTTATTTGGAATTCAAAACATCCACGCATCCAAAGAGTGACCCTACAAAGACAAAAGGCAGAAGACGGCATGGCTCTATCTAACTTCCAGTTTTATTACTGGGCAGCAAATATACAGGCGATAAGAACCTGGACACAAATAGAAGAACATACACAGGTTTGATCCGCAATAGAAGTAAAATCCTGCAGTACTTCTTTGTATTCCTTGCTCTGTGCTCCAATAAACACACGTTATCGGCAATACACTAATAACCCAATTGTGCTCCACTCACTTAGAATATGGAACCAATGTAGAAAGCATTTTAAGACGGAGAAGCTTCTATCTGTGGCACCTCTGCAAGATAACCACCTCTTTCAACCTTCGCAAACATATGCAGTTTTTAATATCTGGAAAAAATTTGGAATTAACTTGCTTAGAGATCTTTATATAGACAACGTCTTTGCATCCTATGAACAATTACATTCCAAATTTAACATTCCAGCTACGCATTTCTTTCACTATCTTCAAATCAGGAACTTTGTTAAACAGAACCTCCCAGTTTTTTCTCATCTTGCACCCACATCCATGCTGGAAAAATATTGCTCAATCTCAAGGACTTAGACACCATCTCTACAATATATAAAATAATTTTACAATCCCTCCCTTTCAAAGATCCAAGAGGTCACTGGGAAAAAGATCTCTCAATTAATATATCAGAAAAGGAGTGGAAAGTAGCAATGCAGAGAATTCACTCGAGCTCCATATGCGCAAAGCATACAATTATACAACTCAAAATTATATATCGAGCACATCTGTCTTGACTAAAACTCTCCAAAATGTTTTCAGGGCAAGATCCAACCTGCGAACGCTGCAAACTAGTTCCAGCCTCACTGGGTCACATGTTCTGGGCCTGCACCAAATTAACATCATTCTGGAATTCTGGATGAAAATTTTTAATTACCTTTCAGACAGCCTTGGACTCACAATCCCTCTTAACCCATTAACAGCTGTGTTTGGTGTTCTTCCAGATGGGCTTAAAGTGGAGAAAGACAAACAAATTGTGATTGCATTCACTACACTTTTGGCACGCAGACTTATACTGATAAACTGGAAGAACCCAAACTCTCCTCTTTTAAGTCAGTGGGAAACTGATGTGCTATACTATTTGAAATTGGAAACAATCAAATACTCAGTTAGAGGATCCGTACGGACTTTTTTCAAAACATGGCAGGATCTAATCAGTAATATTTGAAAATAATCTCATAAAGCACAGAGAATCTATTAATTTAGGTATGTTTACAGGTCTTAAATTTCATGCTGTTTGGCTTGCGCTCTCTCTTAGGGGTGGGGATCGATTTGTTCTTAACTCAAATTTTCTTTATGTAAAACTTGATTGATTTGTATGGAATGCAATACAATTAATAATAAAAAAAAAAACTGTTTAAGCAAAAGGAGATTAGGAAAAAAAAATTAGTAAAGCGGATCCAGACTATTACTTTAAAATAATTTCATCAAAAACATGAGGACAGAATTGGAAACTTGTTATGGGTAAATTTTGTACAAACATTAGGAAACCATAGACACATGGAATATGTTAACAAGTAGTTTGGTAGACATTGGAACGTTCAATACTCAACATTGTTATTTTAGAAGAATTAAGTGGATAGGACTGGGAAGCTTTGTTGGGCTGAATGGCCTGTTCTTGCCAGATTTTTCTAATGTTCAAATATGTATAATATAGTTGAGTATACTGCAGTGTATTCATTATTCAAGTATAAGATAATAGTCTACTGAATACAGTACATACAGTATTTCATAGTTCATGCTTATTGCATTGTGTATATAAACTCCCAGCTTTATCCGTCTGTCAGCAGCTCCTCCTGGATGTCTTTAATGCCACATGTATACAGTATATATAAAGTAATGCGAAAATTCAATCAAATTGAACCAAGACCCGAATAGTACACAAGAAATTAAAATGACCCAAGCAGCCTCCTTAGATACTGCAAACTACAGAATCTTTAAATGGTTTGTATTGCTGCCAGAGTTCATTTCCCAAACTGCTCACTCTTGCATTCAATTTACATTATTGTTTTGTTAATTTTCTCCCTTAACTCAACTCTGTTTTCCTCCCACATTCCGAAAAAAATGCACATGTTGACTGGCAACTCTAAATTGGCCTTTTGTGCATGATGGTGTGGCATCCCTTCTAGGGTTGTGCCAAGTTCTACTTGGTAAGGCTCCAGCTCCTTGAGACCTTGTTATAAATTCAAACCATGACAGGCTGTAAGTAAACTGAAAGTGGGGACTTTTAACTACTAAAGTCTTAGACTATAAGTCACAGCAGGCTTGTTCAGTCTCTCTACCTTGTCATGAATCATACTGTACTATTTTTATATTCTTGAAACACAATATTTTTTTTCAAACATCTGTTTATTTTTCACATTATACTTGAGATGTCACATTCCCACCATACTGTTTATAGTTACAATGCCCATTTCTGCACACATGGGTGGGGCTATGATGTCATCAGCCAGCCCCTAATTAAGATATTGGTGCACAGCTCCTAGTATCCCACTTTTGGGATAAATCGAAAGCAAAACATTTTGTACCCTGTAGGCTTACAGAGAGCTGCAGTCCATCCCTGCAAGCATAGGACACAAGGCAGGAACAGTCCCTTGACAGGGCATCAGTCCATCGCATGGTGAACACACACACACACACTAGGCCCAAATTAGCATTGCCAGTGCATCTAACCTGGATGTTTTTGGACTGTTATGGGAAACTGGAGCACTTAAAGGAAACCCACCCAGACACAGGAAAAACATGCAAACTCGGGAAGAACATGAAGACCTGGAAGAATATGAAAACCCAGCACATGAACCCTGGTGACCTCAGTGTGAGGCAGCAGCACTACCACTGCACCACCCTGCCACCTTTCGAATAAGCATTCCTTTCATTGTTGAAACTCCTAATAATATGTAATTTGGAAAAAGTTTAACGGTTTTGGTCTTCCTGTTACGGAATTAGCACAACACTCTCAGCGTGACCCTCAGCAAATTACTAACTTGCCAGTGTTTTAACTAAGTATGGAAACAATTGTACTGTATGTGTAAATCACCATGTGAGAACAATTTCTACGTGTAGAGTCGCCACCTAGCGGCCATAATCTTAGACTGGTGTGAACTTCCCCTGGCAGTCTTTCACCTGTAAAAATATGGAAAATAATCGTATACCATTCATTGGCGAGCTGCTCTGGATAAAACCATCAGCTGAGTTAATCCATTCATTCATTCTATCTATTATCAAAGTTTAATTAATTTCATTGTTATGGACCTGGGCTCAAGGTAACAACTGTCATGATTTTGGTTGTTTTCTCTCGAATATTTAGATTTGTACATTATAAGAGTTGATTTAGTCCATTTGTGTGTAATTTTGATTAATGTTTGTGTTATGATGGTCACCATGATACTCTCTGGCTATTGAATAATATTATTATGATGGTCACCATGATACTCTCTGGCTATTGAATAATATTATTATGATGGTCACCATGATACTCTGTGGCTATTTTCAGCCATTGTCGCTACCATTTTGTGAGGTTTTCTCATGGCTGCAGCCATGTCGTTTGTGGAGACATTTGTTATAAATTCTATGAACATCTGACATCATCTCAGTTCCCCTTGAGAACTAATACTGTAGGAGCTTTTTCCAAATGTAACCTGAAGAAAAGACATAAATTAAATTTAAAAACAGAAGAAAATCAGGAAGTCAGACGCACTGTTACCAAAGCTAAATCATAAGACAAAAACTCAAGTTGAAAATAATAGCATGAGTCGAGACCAGAGAAAAGTTTCAGAAAGAAGATTTGATTTAAACAGTGGAACAATTAATTAAAAAGGGTTTTCAAATCTGCCAGCTTGGATAGGAAATTAACTTTTCGATGACTTTTTAAATCTGTTGTGTCATTGACACACAAGCCTCTGAGGTTATGGCCTCTAACAACATGGGAAGCTTCCTAATAATTGGAACACAAATGGCGATGCTCGTCTAACCAAAAAAAAGGTTGGCAAAAACAACAACAAACATACATTTATGTAGCATGTTTGCATATAAACAATGCAGCTCAAGTTGCTTTACGAAATGAAATAAAAGGAAATTAATAAAAATCATAAACAAGATTAGGCAATGATATCATACAGTATATAACAAAGAAAAAGCTAAGGTTGAATGGCCAGGAGGACAGAAAAAAAACCCCAAAAAACTCCAGTTATACTGGTGAAATAAAAAAAAATCTGCATGTGTTCCAATGCCAAAAGACACCAAAAAACAGCCCAAATACATTTTAAAAATTAAAACCAAGCATTTAATCCACAGACTAACGGTAAAAATGGATTCTACGATATAATAAAATAAAATAAAAAACCCACAAAATTAGTCCAAGTGCTTTCAAAAAGGTGTTGGATTTCATGATGATTAATTAATTGTTCATAGTATTGTTCAGCATAGCGCAACATAGTGCAAATTACAGCAGTTGTCGAAGACATGTGGCACTCTCGAACCATACTAGAACCTTTTGTAAGGAAGTAAAAGATTTTTATTATGAGAATAAAATGATATGATGGGATAACAACAGGTCAGATCAAGCAGACAGTAACAAAGTGACAAACCAATAACTCCTAATGTCTCACTGGGCCTTCCCTAACTGTCTTATAATGAGTTCATTTTTTTTCGCCATTCCCTTGAGATGTGAGTACACAGTGTATATGGAATGTTGTTGGACCTCATAGTATAGGATTTTTTTGCCTCTTTTTCTTACCTCATGCAATATTTAAAAATCTAATCACAACACCATTTTGTTAATATGTTGGACATCACTACAGTATGATTGTTTCAATCATGTTGACAATTGCCATAGTGCAATCCTGCTCAGAATCACTCGGAATGTGAGGTCCTCAAGCACACCACCATCGAGACAGTAAATTCTATTCCTCAATATCAGATATTAGGATTTCTGTGTTGGTGTGCGTGGTTTTATTTTGATCTTCCTATTCCTGGTTATAAACTAATATATTTTCTGATTTTATAGACTTTTATTTGGTCTTCATTTTAAACTTGATATCTAGTCATTTGTCTTTTTTGATTATGACTCTTGTGTTAGTTTTTTTTTTTTTGACCACAATGTCATCTCCTGTGCCGTACTGAGTCAGTACAAACTGTTTGTATAGGGTGGACTATCGTGTTTACCTGTACACCCCTTTACCTCTGTCATCTCTCCTTCTCTCTTAATTCTGGCCTCTCTTCTTCCCACCAGGTGAGCCCCTACCCAGCCCTCATCCCAAATCTAAGTACAGTAGGCCTCTGGAGATGAGAAGGTGTCATGTCCAAGGTGAAGGTGCTTCCAGGGCATGAGCCTTTAACTACTGTAGGGGGCAAAGTTTTGCTCTTGATGTTGTGGGGTTGTCCTCTTAGAATGTGCTTTAGCAGTAAAGCCCAAACTCCCATTTAAAATGGGGCACAATGTCTTTAATCAGTATTTAGGAGGAAAACAAACATATTGCAGGGGTTCCAAAACCTGCCCCCAAATGGTCTCGGGACTTCTTTTAAATTATTTGTCATTCCACACAGTCGTTCCACACTAGCTGGTCCCATTTAGGCCCACCCATGCACACCATATGTATGTATAAAGTATTTCATTATCTATATGGCCAGTAAAGGCACAGTAGATTATTTCTGTTTTTCCAGCTGAGCTAAAAGAATTGAAGTGGTGGAAAAATGGAAGCACTCCCTGCCCCCTTCCTGTGCTTCCGCCTTCTGGGAAGAAAAATAAAATGATAATTAAATAAAAGCCTCTTAATGGGAGGCTGACTCATACCACAAATGGGAATGGTTTACCGAAGGCTCTGCTAATTCTCAGTAGTTTTGTTTTACATCCAGGTGGACTACCCAGCAGACGTAACCCATGTTTTGAGTGGTAACTGGCTGAAGGGGAGGCAGAGGTTAAAGATTAAAGCGCTGGCAGCTCAGTGTTGGTTGGGCTGCCAAGTGACAATTGGGTGCTAAAAGATGTAACGTAAATTCTAGTTACAGCTATAATGTAAGCCAGTATGTGCTTTTCCATTGATTAATTCAGAGGTACGGTATTGATAGAATACTAAAGCATACAAATGGCTGCTTCTCCAAAGTACCAACAAATGGCTTCAGAATATAAACTACCTGTAGTCAGCATCATTGTAAGATCACTTTTCCTTTTCATATTTTTGCTGTTATATTGAAAAATTGTTTACCACTGCTTATTTTTTTATCTGTCCTTTCACCACTTTAGTTTCCCACTTTCTGCAGATTAGGGTCATGGAAAGCAGGATTTCATTGTATCAGGATGCAACTTTAACTCACTTTTAAAATTGCTCCTGTAACCCTAATGTTAAAAAAGTCTGGTCTTGATGATGACAATCTTAACAATTTCCAGCCTATTTCCCACTTACCTTTCCTCTCAAAAGCTCTTGAGCATGTTGTAGCCTCCCAACTCACCAATTACTTAACCAGTAATAACTTGATGGAACCCTTTCAGTCTGGTTTCAGGGTGCAGCACAGCTGTGAAACTGCTCTGCTACGGGTAACCAATGATCTGCTTATGGCAGCAGACTCTGGACAAACCAGCATATTAATTCTATTAGACCTCAGTGCAGCATTTGACACTCAGGTCAGACATGACATTCTACTGTCCAGAATGGAGAACATGCTGGGTATCTCTGGCACTGCCCTCCAGTGGTTCAAGTCCTATCTGACTGATAGGCAAGAGTTTGTTAGTCTTGGCAACAGCAGATCCAGCTCAGCGCCAGTCACACAAGGAGTTCCTCAGGGCTCTGTCCTCGGCCCTCTTCTCTTCTGTATTTATATGCTTCCCCTTGGCCATATTATTCGTAGCTATGGACTGGGTTATCATTTTTATGCAGATGATACTCAACTCTACTTCAATGTTAAAAGTGGAACTTCATCAGAGCTTTCTCAGCTCACAACCTGCCTTAGTGAAATTAAAACCTGGATGGAGCAGAACTCTTTAAAATTAAATTGCAACAAAACTGAACTCCTGCAAATTGGGACTAAAATGTAACTTAATAAAATGAGCTCCTTCCCTGGTCCTTCTTGGCGGTGATCTCATCAGACCTGCCTCTGCTGCAAAGAATCTTGGTGACATTTTTGATTCCTCCCTCTCTCATTTCGCTCACATAAACCACATTAAGAAACTTTCTTACTTTCACCTCCATAACATATCCCATGTTCACTCCTTCCTCTCCTTCTCTAATGCTGAGAAACTTGTCCCTGCTTTTATCACATCCCACATAGATTATTGTAACTCACAGCTGGCAGGTGCCCCTTCTAATCTTATATCACAGCTCCAGCTTATTCAAAACTCAGCTGCAAGAGTCCTTACTCGAACCAGCAGCAGCGAGCACATCACACCCATCCTGCTGTCTTCACTGGCTCCCTGTGTCTTACAGAATCAAATATAAAATCCTACTAATAACCTACAAAGCCTTAAATAACCTCCCACCAAACTACATCAGTGACCTTCTCCATCACTATGTGCCCACTGCCCACTAAGGTCCTCTGATTCTGGCAATCTTGTTGTGCCCCACACTAATCTACACTCCATGGGTGACAGCAGGGCCTTCAGCTGTATAGCGCACAGACTCTGGAATGACCTACCAAATTAATCAGGTCAGCTGACTCCATGAATTCTTTTAAAAAACAACTCAAAACTCATCTGTTCAGGAAGGCTTTCAGCTCTACTTGACTTCATTCCTCTTCTCTCAGTCTACCTCTCTGTCAAGATGCTCATGTAACCTGTGTGTGTGTGTGTGCTGGACCATCAATTATGTTGTCTGTTAGGCTTTTTTTTCTCTGAATTCACTATTGTAATCTTCTTTATTTATTTATTTGGTTTGTACAATACTATATACTGTATACCCTGCCATTCTTTCTTATATTCTGTAAGTGCCTTGAGCATGGGAAAGGCGCTATATAAATAAAATGTATTATTATTATTATTATTATGGCTGAATTACAGTCAGTATAGGAAATGCTCAAACATGCTCACACCTACTGTATGCCTGCTCATTTATTAAAAGTCATTGCTGTTTTTTTTTCTTCTAATGAACTGTTTTTCTAACCCAGTTATTTAGTTCAAGGCACAAGGAAGCTGGTGCTCATCCTAGCAGCATTAGATGGAACAAACCCTGAAAGTCACACACACCTTCAAATTCACTCATAAATGCCCTACTTGCAAATATTTGGAATGTGGATGGACAACAGGTAGCAAGAGAAAAAGCCACATGGGCTCTGGGAGTACATTAAATATTAAATACTCATCATATCAAATCAGGGCCATAGGCTGTTCAGGCAAGGGCCTAGGATGCCCTCTAATGGTCAGGGCACATTACAGCAGGCCTCTGTAAAGTTTCCTGTCTTTAGTTTGTTTAGAAAAATGTGTCCGAACCGGACCAGAGCATAAAGAAATGTTGTAAGTTGTGCGACTCAGCAGAGCCAGCGCTGTCTGCACTATGCACAGCACAGTCGGTGTGCTGTTTCATACACTAGCACAGGCAGTGTGCCAGGAATCTCATGCGACATGTGGCCTCCTTGCTACCTGTGTGTTGCGTGTGTGATAATGAGGCAGAACCGCTTCAATTTTGGCAGTTAGCCACTGCCGGGATCAGGAATCAGGATTCATCCCTGATCTTCCCAAATTGTGTGCAGCCTGTCAGGCAGACACACAGCTGGGTCCCAGTCCACTCCTCCTCCACCTCAAGCGTGGCATTACAGGGTTAGTGCAGTCCAGACTCCAGTGAGTGACTGAGACCGGGCAGCTTCCTCCTGTCATAGTTGTGCCCGCTTGGTTTGTTCCTCAGGTCTGGAGATACTAAGGTGAGAGAGTGAGCCTGAAGAGAGCTGTACTCCCATAGCTTCTGCAGAGAGAAGCTTCACAAAACTGAATGGCTTCAGAATATAAACTACCTGTAGTCAGCATCATTGTAATATCACTTTTCCTTTTCATATTTTTGCTGTTATATTGAAAAATTGTTTACCACTGCTTATTTTTTTATCTGTCCTTTCACCACTTTAGTTTCCCACTTTCTGCAGATTAGGGTCATGGAAAGAAGGATTTCATTGTGTCAGGATGCAACTTTAACTCACTTTTAAAATTGCTCCTGTAACCCCAATGTTAAAAAAGTCTGGTCTTGATGCTGACAATCTTAACAATTTCCAGCCTACCTTTCCTCTCAAAAGCTCTTGAGCGTGTTGTAGCCTCCCAACTCACCAATTACTTAACCAGTAATAACTTGATGGAACCCTTTCAGTCTGGTTTCAGGGTGCGGCACAGCTGTGAAACTGCTCTGCTACGGGTAACCAATGATTTGCTCATGGCAGCAGACTCTGGACAAATCAGCATATTAATTCTATTAGAGCTCAGTGCAGCATTTGGCACTGTCAGACATGACATTCTACTGTCCAGAATGGAGAACATGCTGGGTATCTCTGGCACTGCCCTCCAGTGGTTCAAGTCCTATCTGACTCATAGGCAAGAGTTTGTTAGTCTTGGCAACAGGAGATCCAGCTTATAAAAAATTACTTGAGGTCTACAATGTCATAAGACCCGTCTCAATGGCCTAGCAATGATGAGCATCAACAGAGACATTTCTACAAATATATCATATGATGATGTTATAAATGATTTTGCTGCAAGAAAGTCAGAGCGTGTATGAATTTAAAAAGAAATATTTGAAATGTCAAGTCCCTCCATTTTCCAGTGACATGTTTCTAATATTATTTATTTGTTTTACTTCCTTTTTCTATAAAAATTGCGTAGAGTCTGTTACTTACTTGCAAAGTGGTGGGGAGATACTGTAGATTTTCTTGCCTGGGGTACCAAAATAGGTCAGAAACAGCCCTGTATCAAATCAGTCTTAAACTTGCTTCTTCATAGGGTGCTGAAGCTTATCCCAGCTACACTGAGCACAAAGCAGGAAGCAGTCCATCACAGGGCCCATTCGCTCACAACAATCTGAAGCCAATTAGTAATTTCAAGTTAACCTCACCTGCGTGTCTTTTGAGGATGTGGGATGGAAATCTAAATACCAAAAGGAAAACCTGCTGAGACATGGTGAGAACATGCAGCCTCCACAAGAACAATAATGGGGCATGGCATTCAAACTCAGGACGCTGGATCTGTGAGGGGGGAGCACCTACTCACTGTGCTGCCATACTGCCACAAAGCCCATACTGGAAACAACCAATTCTGGATGGGATGCCTATCCAACAGATGGAGTAGTGACACACATATACAAGAAATATTTGTGGAGTATGGCAGGAAATTTATAAATATACCATATACTGTATATACACTCATGGGGAAAAGAAACTATACCCCATACAATGTTTGTTCCTTTTTAACATACAGTATGTGGTCATATCAAAATTTGATCTTCATTTGAACAGCATACATAGTTAAAGGGTTTATAACATAAACATCTTGATTTGATAGCCATGTTATTTTCTAATCCGCTTAATCCATATCAGGGTCACAGGGGGTGAGAGAGATGATGCTGGAGCCTATCCCAGCTAGCACCGGCACAAGGCAGGACCAGACCCTGGGCAGGGCGCCAGTCTATCGGAAGATTAATAACCAAAACCACCAAAAACACACACGGGCCAACAAACTCCATGCAGGGAGGACCTAGGATGTGAACCCTGGTCTTCTTACTGCGAGGCCATTTCGTAGGCAATTGTATAATTTAAATAAGCATAAAGATAAATTTTGCACATGGGCAATGTAAGTCCACACTGTGACCGACAGCAAAGAAGCAGTTGGAAGCAGAGAGAAATGTTGTTCAATTAAACCCTGTTTAACTGAAACACAAAGTCCAAAGAAAACCAAAATAATGCAAAACAAAATAATGAAACTACGTTAGCCAGGTATTGGTTCTTTATCTTTTCTCGTTCAATCAGTCGCACTGTTCTCCTGATCAGTTTGAAGACACCACTTTCCTGGATCACCGCTTCTTATGGCGAAATGATCAGAAGAGGTGGGCCTTGTTCAGGTTGTTACGACCGGTTGCAAGTTATCACTTCTCCAAATGCACCAGATCGAGTGCAGATGATTAGAACATCACTAAGAAGATCTCGTCTGACCCTGTCATATTTAAACTTCAGGCATTTACTTTCAGGCGGATCATCTTTTTCCATGTTACTCTCACTGCACCACTCGGAGAAGCTGATCGGAAAGAGAATTATCGGTATACAGCATCAAGCATGCGCTGCCTCAGCCATGCTTCCTACTTGAACTGCACTCATACGACAAACACTTCAAACCTTTCCTGCACAGACCTCGCGGTTCAGAAAGAGTTTCATCCCAAGAGCTCTAAACGCACTCAATCAGTTTATCAAGTGCTCCTTGTAGAACTGTCTGTACTTATGAGTACAATCACCTCACTGTAAACTTGCACTACAGTTATAATATTGCACAACCTGAGCCACTTTATAAAGCGTGTATTTATATATGATGATGATATCATTTTTAAGATGAAATGCAGCAAAATATGTTTATTATATTATACAGATAAAACTTTAACTTCATTTAAATAATCTATATTGTTAATAATTAAAGGAACCAGTGTTGCTACGCTAGCAAGGATCTGGCGCGCCGCTCACGATTGTTCCTGCCTCGCACTGTATGTTTCACTGGGACCAGCCTGAAGGATAGAATAATTAAACATGTACTATGAAGATATTTCAATGTTCCTTAAAAGGTTTGAAGAATCAGCGTTATAAGCTTACAGATGGCTTAACATCCATTACAGAGCTGATTGTGTGGCAATCGGTTACTTGGAGAAAGAAAAGGAAGGACAGGAATTGAAGGTTAGTATGTTTGAAAGAGACAGTACTGCAGGGGCAGCCTTAGGCATGTGCAAACTGTGCACCTGCACAGGGCCGCCAAATCCCAGGGGCCACCACGCCAATATATATCTATACTAATAAAAGGCAAAGCCCTCACTCACTCACTCACTCATTCACTCATCACTAATTTTCCAACTTCCTGTGTAGGTAGAAGGCTGAAATTTGGCAGGCTTATTCCTTACAGCTTACTTACAAAAGTTAAGCAGGTTTAATTTCAAAATTCTACAGGTAACGGTCATAACGGTCGACAACGTCCGCCATGTTAAACTTTCTTATTTATGGCCCCATCTTCACGAAATTTGGTAGGTGGCTTCCCTGTGCTAACCGAAACCGATGTACGTACTTATTTCGATGGTATGACGCCACTGTCGGCCACCATATTGAACTTTCCAACGTCACTAATTCTCTTAACTTCCCATGTAGGTAAAAGGCTGAAATTTGGCAGGCTCATTCCTTACAGCTTACTTACAAAAGTTAAGCAGGTTTAATTTCAAAATTCTACAGGTAACGGTCATAACGGTCGACAACGTCCGCCATGTTAAACTTTCTTATTTATGGCCCCATCTTCACGAAATTTGGTAGGCGGCTTCCCTGTGCTAACCGAAACCGATGTACGTACTTATTTCGATGGTATGACGCCACTGTCGGCCACCATATTGAACTTTCCAACGTCACTAATTCTCTTAACTTCCCGTGTAGGTAAAATGGCTGAAATTTGGCAGGCTCATTCCTTACAGCTTACTTACAAAAGTTAAGCAGGTTTCATTTCAAAATTCTACAGGTAACGGTCATAACGGTCGACAACGTCCGCCATGTTAAACTTTCTTATTTATGGCCCCATCTTCACGAAATTTGGTAGGCGGCTTCCCTGTGCTAACCGAAACCGATGTACGTACTTATTTCGATGGTATGATGCCACTGTCGGCTTCCATATTGAACTTTCCAACGTCACTAATTTTCCAACTTCCCGTGTAGGTAGAAGGCTGACCCCATCTTCACGAAATTTGATAGGTGGCTTCCCTGCGCTAACCAAAACTGATGTACGTTCTGTGAACTTGAACCTGGACACAGGCAGACAGACATCGTTGTTTTCACCACACACTCGTTTATTTACAATATTTACATCAGTGCCGCGCTCAACTCCCCAGTGGCCCCATCTTCACGAAATTTGGTAGGCGGTTTCCCTGCGCTAACCGGAACCAATGTACGTACTTATTTCGGTGGTATGACGCCACTGTCAGCCGCCATATTGAACTTTCCAACGTCACTAATTCTCCAATTTCCCTTGTAAGTAGAAGGCTGAAATTTGGTACTTATTTCGGTGGTATGATGCCACTGTCGGCCGCCATATTGAACTTTTTAACGGTCTTTGTTACTTATGGGTCCATCTTCAAGAAATTTGGTACGCGGGTTCCCAACGCTAACTGAATCCTACTTACGTACATATATACGTCCAAGCCTGCAGCTCGGTCACCGTGTGAGGTGGCGTTGGGTCCCCCATCCCAACGCCTCCCACGTTGTTGGCTGCCTGCCTATATAAGGCTGTCCGTCACTCTGGTCTCTACATTCCCTTCCTTGCTTTGCCACGGGATTCGTGTCTCCCTGCTGATAACTACAGCCTTTTCATTTAATCCACGGCTTCTTCGCTGTTTTATTCTTCATTTATTACGATTATAGTTATTGTGTAGGTATTTTAGACTTACTTTACATTGTTCAGGTACCCACTTCCTTTATCATTCCAACCGTACTCTCATTAACATGTCTATCGAGGTGATCACCATCGATCAAAGAACTTTCACTTACCGAGTGATTTCCATGCCCGGAGATGGCACCTGCCTTTTCCATTCTCTTTGTTACATATTGCACGGCCATATCAGGCTCACTTTTGATATCCAGAGGAACATTGTGTCTTATGTATTGAATGACTGGGACAGGTTCAAGGTGTGGACTGATGACGGTACAAGAGATAATTAGACTACACAGGAGCACTAGAAGTGTGAAATGCTTAAGCCCTTTACCTATGGTTCTGCATGTGAGTTGATGGCTGCCACTGAATTGTTCAGTTGTCGCTTTCAAGTGTACCGAAATGGCCAAATATTTTACACCTTTCGATAACCGCCAATGCCTCTTAAACATCTTAGATTGACAGGTGACGATTTCAGTAGTGGACACTTTGATGTTTATGAATGTTTAAACTCTCAAAAGCTGGATGTAAAGTTATTGATGAAACAGGTTGTATACTTACAACACTTGACAGATGCCGAATGTCTCTTCAACACAAGTCCTACAAATACCGTCGTAATTGAAACAAACCATGAAACTCAAACCGATTATGACACCAGATTTGAGATTTGAAACAAGATTACTGTTCACATGGCCAACTGTACGTTGCATACTCAAGAGTAAGCTCAGCGCACAGCTTGGTCATATTACAACTGGAGGGCCAAACTCACAATGTGGTATACAAAGAGATCCTTAAATAATTATTGGCATATTTTCCCTCAGTTTAAAAAGGTTTAATTTTCTTCTTAATAAAAATTTTAAGGCAGTACTTTGCCGCTGCGAAGCGCGGGTATTTTGCTAGTTGAATATAAAACAGAAAAGAAAATTCAACACAGCTAAAAACGCAGCGCAAATTTCGGCAAAAGTTAAATGCTTGTGTCTTGGGCACGAGGCGGCTATGCAGTGTCCGCAATGGATGTGGCCATCCGCTGTACATAAGATACCATATTGACATTGGCAAGCGAAGGGGCCAACGATTCTTTCTCTGCCCAGGGCCGCCACGAGCCTAGAGCCGCCCCTGAGTACTGCTGCAATGAATTACTTCATCGAAGGTCGCGCACAATCACTGCACCACCGTGTTCACATGTTTAATAATGTGTTTTAACTCCTATCATCATGAAAATGATATCAAGTATTCATCTCAGTATTTTAGTTATTCAGAGATCTGTAATATCATGAATGTAACGGATTCTGTGTCCTGTCAGAGGTAGAGAAAGCTGGTTTAAGAAGCAAGTAGTGATTCACACACATAGAGCACATAGAAGAACACATACAAAACAAAACATTTAATGTGCTACTTTACTTACGATGTGATTTGAGAAACTAGTTAATTAAACAATTTTAAGATGAAGTTTATGATGTTCTACTTTAATGACAAAATAAACTATGTGATTAAACTGGAAATTTCGAGATTGAAGTTGACATTTCGTGCTTTCCCCCCACTGTGTGCCTTTTTTTTTCTCTGTACCCTAATAAGCTTTCATATGACACTCATATGGTGGACTACGACTCGCCTTTTCACAGTGACTTTGATATCTGACAACTTCTTTTTTAACTTCGGGCACTGTGCGACTTTGTGAACTTGAGCTTTCGAGTTTCTCCGACACGCTATGTCACTCGATCAACTTCCTTTTATTGTTTACTAGCAAAATACCCGCGCTTCGCAGTGGAGAAGTAGTGTGTTAAAGAAGCAATGAAAAGAAAAGGAAACATTTTGAAAATAACGTAACCTGATTGTCAATGTAATTGTTTTGTCACTGTTGTGAGTGATGAGTGTTGTTGTCATATATATATATATATATATATATATATATATATATATATATATACACATACATACATATATACATGTACACATATATATATACATATATATCTACATATATACACACACATATATACACACAAATACATATATATATACATACATACACACACACATATATAAACATATATATACATATACATACATATCTACATATATACACACACAGCTATTTCGTATCAGTGCAATACGCTGTTTGACTCCCGCTCTTACGTGCAATAAAAAATCAAATCATTCAGTTGTCTTTGCTCAGATGTCATTTTAGAGCTGGACGCCTGGCATCTTTTTTTGGCCACAAGTTCGTTTCTGTTTGGTGTGAGGTTCTGTGTTGTGGAGATTCTCAGGATGGATTGCAGGTGCTCATCAGTGAGGCGACTCCTGTGTGCTGTTTTGTTAGTCTTTATCACTGAGAAGAGCTTCTCACACAGATATGTGCTACCAAACATGCACAAGGTTCGAGCCGCATGCAGACGGACTTTTTTTGTTCTTCAAAGTCACCAAAGCGCCGTGCAAACTCAGTGCGCAATAACTGTAGTAAGCGGTAAGTGTTCGGCAAGGCAGCTGAAGCGCTGCATTATGGGATCTGTAGTTTATTGTGTTACCAGCGCTTCATATACCCGGGCTTTAATAACAATAATACAGTATATAAAATGATCTCGCGGCGGATATAATTACGCCGGGCGGATGTGGCCCGCGCCCTTGAGTTTGACACATATGGACTAAATAGAACTTGAAAAGATATATTTTTCAAATGTGATCGCGCAATTCAGATAGAGTTGACGCAAGACTACAGCCTGCATGCCTCAATGAGTCATCCTCCCTCGCTCTTACTTTTTACCGCTCATCTAATGAATACACTGAGTATGGCTTTACCAAAACAATCATTGATGGCGAATAAAGTATCCATTATTCGAGTATGTAGAGCGGGATATATATATACATATATATATACCCGCGTATAGCAGGAGAAGTAGTGTGTTAAAAAGGTAGAAAAAGAAAAGGGAACATTTTAAAAATAACGTAACATGACTGTCAATATACAGTATTTGTTTTGTGAGTGTTACTGAGTGTTGCTGTCATCAAGGATTTGATTATCATTATTTCTTTCAATCAGGTTCGTATTTGTAGGATGTGTTGTGTTCAAGTTACATTCCGTGTTTGTCAATCGTTGTAAAGATGACAGGTTTCATTCATCGATTCGTTTCTTACTGCATCAATAAACAGCTCGTCTTCTTCTTTATCTGAGACCTGACACACTGCATGCACGGGTTTTTACACTGTCTTCCTTTAGCGGACATTGACTTTTTCCACCGTGTGCTTTGTTTCCACAGTAGCTGCATTTATGAATATGCTTATCAGATGCTTCATATTTTTTGCTGCCTTTTCAATTGTGTAATTCGGTTTTGTTCAGCTTTTGGAACTGTTGCTTTTATCTGTGCACTGCGCCAGTTCACGTGAGCCCTCGGTGTACATGCATCGAAGGTTCCCAGCTGTGCTGGTGCCATCTCGTGCTATGTCCATGGCTGTATTTAATGTTACCTTAGTCCTGGCACTTAAAACTTTCTCTCGCAGTTTCGCTGAGTTTGTGTCAAACACCACCCTGACCATCTCATCTTCCTCTCCATAAGCACAGTCCTTCACCCGTGAATATTTAGTGGGAGTTTGCTATTGGATTGCCGCTGACGGACGGCCTTATATGGGCAGGCACTAAATTACAAACGCCAGCGCAGCCTGTCTATGAACTTAATTTAAAGTGTAGGTTTACATCGTGCTTTGTTTCCGAAGTAGCAGAACTCATGAATATGGTTGTATATGTCACTCGCTCGCTTCTTATTGTTTCGCTGCCCTCTCAATTATATAATGCATGTTTTTTTGAGCGCTTTTTTGAGCTCTTCCTGGTTTTCTATGTACTGCGTGATTACGTGGGAGGCGTGATGATGTCACACGAAACTCGCCCCCACGGCGTTGAAGCTCATCTCCATTACAGTAAATGGAGAAAAACTGCTTCCTGTTATGACCATTACGCTTAGAATTTCGATATAAAACCTGCCCAACTTTTGTAAGGAAGCTGTAAGGAATGAACCTGCCAAATTTCAGCCTTCCACCCACACGGGAAGTTGGAGAATTAGTGATGAGTCAGTGAGTGAGTGAGTGAGTGAGTGAGGGCTTTGCCTTTTATTAGTATAGATACCACTGTTTAAATCAACAAATAGTACGTTTTTCCTTGCCTCCACTTGATATTCGCTGAAATTCTTCCATTTTCCCTCTTGCTTTTTCCATTGTCTTTTCACAGAAGGCTGAGCTTAAGGGCTATTTATATTGATTTGCATATTCAAAGAGGCGTAATTCTGGGAGGAGTTGGGGCGGGACAGCACGCGTGTGCACGAGCGTTAGTTTTCTCGCTGACCGGGATTTATGTAGTGGAAGAACGCAGAAGTTGAAGAACACACAGATTCCTGCATCTGAATTTTTCTGTGTGTAAGCACATTTTGGCTTTTGTGCTTACGTCATGTTATAGTGTGAGTTCTACGCACGTCGTTATACATGAGGCCCCAGAACTCTGGACACACACGGTGAAAATAGACCTATTTGGCCACAGTCACATTTTCATTGTTATTTTTTTTAGTGACATCACTTTCACCTAAAGATACTGTTTAGAAGAGGATCAAATCTTGACATTTAAGAAAAAAAAAATTATAAGGTGTACTTCCTTTTTCACATGACTTTATAATGTATTTATTAATGTCCCTGCAAGGGAAAATGGAACTTATAGCAGTTAATGGTTAATTTATTTGGCCCAAAAGATGTGCATACAGTATATGTGCTTTATAACAAAGCATTTTAATTAATATACTATTATTTACTAGCTGTGCTACCTGCCCAAGATGGTTAAAATCTACAGGTAAGTAATCAAAGCAGACCTCAGTATTAACATCTGCAGTACACCATCTATTGGAATGTATTTTGAAATACATGTAGTAATAAAGTATCTATCTATCTATCTATCTATCTATCTATCTATCTATCTATCTATCTATCTATTAAATGCATTGAATTTGTCATTCCAACAGATGGAACAAAATGCATTATTTGGGATGCACCATATGTTGGAAAGACAAATGCAATGCATTTAATAGATAGATAGATAGATAGATAGATAGATAGATAGATAGATAGATAGATAGATAGATAGATAAATAAATACTTTATTAATCCCAAGGGGAAATTCACATACTCCAGCAGCAGCATACTGATAAAGAACAATATTAAATTACAGAGTGATAACAATGCAGGTATAACAGACAATAACTTTGTATAATGTTAACGTTTACCCCCATGGGTGGAATTGAAGAGACGCATAATGTGGGGGAGGAACGATCTCCTCAGTCTGTCAGTGGAGCAGGACGGTGACAAAAGTCTGTCACTGAAGCTGCTCCTCTGTCTGGAGATGATCCTGTTCAGTGGATGCCGTGGATTCTCCATGATTGACAGGAGCCTGCTCAGCACCCGTCGCTCTGCCACAGATGTCAAACTGTCCAGCTTTATTCCTGCAATAGAGCCTGCCTTCCTCACCAGTTTGTCCAGGTGTGAGGCGTCCCTCTTCTTTATGCTGCCTCCCCAGCACATCACCGCGTAGAAGAGGGTGCTTGCCACAACCGTCTGATAGAACATCTGCAGAATCTTATTGCAGATGTTGAAAGACACGAGCCTTCTAAGGAAATGCAGAGCTAATGTTTGTAATGTACCATCTATTGGAATAACAAATCCAATGCCTTTTGTTACTAAAATGTTTATGAGGTGCCATCTTTTGGAATGACGGACACAGATAAACAGACACACAGCCCACACTTATCCTTTTATTAATGTGGGTTATATGTACTGTATATGTACAGTATACACAATACAAATTCATTCCTAACTGCTATGAGTTCCTTTCTTTCCCTGCAGAGCCTTAAATTGCTGTGCAGTATTCACTGACAGCCTACAGATGTGATCTCACCAAACAGTGCGTGTAGCTTTAATTCACTTCTGTGTCCCTCTAGATGACTCATTAAAAATGGATGTATAATTAGAAAGGAAAAGCTCAATTTGTCTTGCGGATTGGCAGCAGGTAGCAGCTAAGAAGCTGTTCTTTGTTCCTAGAGTAAAGCTTGCCATTGTGGAAAAAAAAGTACTTATCTTCAGTATCTTCCATTCATTAAGTGGTAAGCTAAGCTCATTTTCTAAGCTTTGTGGTTACATTTGCATTATCTGATAATTGTTTGCTTACTGTCAACTATGGTGGTGTTCATTTCTTAAATCCCTCTTGATGCACTTGAATCTGAACAAAATTTATTGGCTAGAATAATCTTACCTTTTTTATATAACTTAAAAGCCCATTTAAGAATTTTCTGTGTCACTAAGAAAGTCAATTTCAGGTTTGGTGACATTTTCTGGCGTGTGTTATGAAGGCAGGTGACAAAATAAATTAGAAGCTGTGATCATCCAGTCACTCTGTGTCTGAGAATTGTTTCACACACACCTACTCAATGGAACAAAATGTCCTTCAAATTCAAGTGGCCACAAACGAGCCCCCACAAATATAAGCTTTTTCTAACATGTTCGTTGCATTGAAATAATCAAAATCAGGTCAAAGCTGGAATCTTGATGTCTTAATAATTTCCTCCATTAAAAAAACAATGCAGTGCTAACACACGTTCATCCTGGAATGCAATAGTCTAATGAAGCCTAGAATTTAATTATCCAGAAATATGAAAATTACATTTTTGTTTTGGGTGGCACTGTGGCGCAGTGGTAGCACTGTTGCCTTGCAGTAAGGACACTGTGGTTTGGGTCTTGGAGTTTGCATGTTCTCCCCGTGTCTATATTGGTTTCCTCACACAATCCAAAGACAGGCAGGTTAGGTGAACTGGTGACTCTAAAACTGGCCCTAGTGTGTGTTTGTTTGCCCTCATATAAACTGGCACCTTGTCCAGTGTTTGTTCCTGCCTTGTGCCCTATGCTAACTGGGATAGGCTCCAGCACCCTCTTTGACCCTGGTCTGGATTAAAGTGGGTTTGAAAATGACATGATGCTTTTGTTTGGATTTGATTCAAACTGTATAGTAAGCTGGAAATGTCCACAGTAACATGAACTTCAACTGGAACCATCACTTCAAATAGACTCCAGATTATGGATTATAATCAAATATATAAATCTGTTTTTTATATATATTTAAATATCCTCGTTTTGACATTTTTAAAAATATCCTGGTGCAATCAAATTCAGAATTTTTTTTGATATTTAATAGAATATGCACACTCACTACACTTACCTGCTGTACACTCTTGATTTGGTTTGTTTTGAAATATGCAAATCATACTAAAGAGCGACTACAACTAATTGTTTCTAATGCTCAATCACGATTGAAAACCTTCAAAGACTAGTGAGGAAAACTTTAATAATGCTTAACATTGCTTTTAGGCATAAATGAAATCCCTTGTGTGTAATTGTGGCATCCAGAAAAGCACTGACCCTGTAATGGAGAACAGGGCTTCATAAATAAATAAACAGTTGGACATTTAGTTCCAATCTGAATCAAATACAAATGTTTACAGCAAATTAAACTTTGTTGTTACAGTTTCCCATCATATGCGTAATGCAATTTTCTATCTAGAATATTGCTGCACATTTTAGTAAGTGAATCTATCTTTGTATTTGGTGCTGCTCGCCTGCTTTGGGTGGTCCGCCTGGCCTTACTCTCCTCTCAGTGTTTTTGGTCTACCCTTGCATGTGTGCAGACTGAATCTTCAGCTTTCTAGTGCAATAAAAAAAATGGAATTATTGGAGATTTTCACTTTGTGTATCTAAAATTTCAGGGTGCTCTCCTCCTGTACATTAGAACAATCTAGACGAGAACAGGCCATTCAGCCCAACAAAGCTCTCCAGTCCTATCCACTTGTTTTCTCCAAGAAAACATCAAGTCGAGTTTTGAAAGTCCCTAACGTCTTACTGTCTACCACACTACTTGGTCTCTTATTCCAAGTGTCTATCGTTCTTTGTGTAAAGAAAAACTTCCTAATGTTTGTGCGAAATTTACCCTTAACAAGTTTCCAACTGTGTCCCTGTGTTCTTGATGATCTCATTTTAAAATACAAGTCTCGATCCACTGTACTAATTCCCTTCATATTTTAAAACACTTCAATCAGGTCACCTCTTAATCTTCTTTTGCTTAAACTGTAAAGGCTCAGCTCTTTTAATCTTTCCTCATAATTCAACCCCTGTAGACCTGGAATCAGCCTAGTCGCTCTTCTCTGGACATTTTCTAGTGCTGCTATGTCCTTTTTGTAGCCTGGAGACCAAAACTGCACACAGTACTCAAGATGAGGCCTCACCAGTGCGTTATAAAGGTTGTTCAGAACCTCCTGTGACTTGTACTCCACACATCCAGGCACTATATATAACCTAACAGTCTGTTAGCCTTCTTAATGGCTTCTGAACACTGTTGGGAAGTTGATAGCTTAGAGTCCACTATGACTCCTAAATCCTTCTCATAAGGTGTACTCTCGATTTTCCGACCGCCCATTGTGTATTCAAACCTAACATTTTTACTTCCTACAAATAATACTTTACATTTACTGACATTAAATTTCATCTGCCACAAATCTGCCCAACCATGTATGCTATCCAAGTCCTTCTGTAATGATATAATGGATTCCAAATTATCTGCTAATCCACCTATCTTGGTATCATCTGCAAACTTAACCAGCTTGTTACTTATATTCCTATCTAAATCATTTATATATATTAAAAATAGCATCGGCCCTAGCACTGACCCCTGTGGAAGACCACTGTTAACATCGGCCAGTTCTGATGAGGTTCCTCACACCATCACCCTCTGCTTCCTGTGTCTGAGCCAATTCTGCACCCATCTAAAAACTTCACCCTGAACTCCCACTTCTTTTAACTTGATGCCCAACCTCTCATGTGGCACCTTATCAAATGCTTTCTGAAAGTCCAGATAAATAATATCATAAGCTCCACTTTGATCGTATCCTTTTGTTGCCTCCTCATAGAATTCCAACATGTTAGTAAAACACGACCTCCCTCTTCTGAACCCATGCTGACTGTTCAGAATAACTCCTGTCCTTGCCATGTGTTGCTCAATCTTATCCTTAATAATTCCTTCCATTAATTTTCCTGTGATGCTTGTTAAGCTTACTGGCCTATAGTTGCTTGGATCTGCCCTGTCACCCTTTTTATATAATGGGATGATATTTGCCATTTTCCAGTCCTTTGGAATCTCTCCAGTGCACAGTGACTTCCTAAAAATATGTGTCAATAGGTGTCTGTAGACGTGAGATCAGTGGGCACTGTGGACACTTTTTTAAAACGACCCATTCATTCAAGCTCATAGTTCTCCTGTGCTTTACTGTGTATGTCTGTGCATCTTTTCTCCAGGTCTGAATTTGTTCAAGCTTGCTTTTGTGTGTTAGTAAGTTTTATTGCATATGTCTTTTGTGTGTTTTATTGTGTACATTTGTGCATTTTATTCCTTTTTTAAATTTATCAACTTGCTATTGTGTGAATGTCTGTGATGACTGTTTGTAAAGCTGTTCTATATTAATATACTTTATTTACTTGCTTACTTATTGTTTATTTTAGATTGTTGTTATTCATATTTTTATTTTTACATCGCATGTCTAGGTGGAGGGTTTAGCACTGTTACTTCACAGATCCCGGGTCATGGCTTCAGGCTGTCTGCCCAGCCGTAATCCTTGTGAAGTTTGTAAGTTTTTGTTATGACTGTTTGAATTTTCCTCCCACATCCAAAAGCGGTTCAGGTTAGGTTAAGTGACCATTCTAAACTGTCTCTGAGATGAACTGGCATCTGTTCCAGGAGTGGGCCCTGCTTTGTACCACATGCTGCCAGAATAGATCCCTGAATTAGACTGAGAAGGTTTGAGAATGTTATGTTATTTTATGTTCTGGCAGAGTACTGGTGCCACTTCTTGGGTTGGTTCCTGCCACGTGCCAGATGATGCCTGGATAGTTTCCCTGAACTGGAATATACCGTTTTATAATAGATGGGTGGACAACTGGGAGAGGTATAGCCAGCAATCAATTCCTCTCTCATTTCCTGTCTGTTGGTTCAGATGCTCAGGCTCATCACTACCTTATTTTTGTATCTGTTTTGCATCTAATGATTAAGATAATGGTCATCATTAAGCCAGCAACTGCAAAGATGACAGATTTTATCAGCTAAATGATTCTAAATTTACTCTGTAGTTTAATACCAGAATACTGGGCTGGAGCTGTTAGGGTCTCCAAGAAGCCCAGATCTCACAGTACTATGTCTGCTTCCCAAGAGACTGAAGCTGTGAGCTGCACTTCCAAACCGTATTGGATTAACTTCCTCGCTTAGGCCATTAGCAGTATATCTAAGCTACAAGCATATTCATAACATTATACTCTGAGAGCAAAAGCCGCTCTCTGTTTATCTCCTTAAATGTATAAAAGCTGTAGCTAATGTAAAGGGAGAATTGAATTATCAAAAGGAAAAACACTCCTCCCATTGAGAATAAAGAGAAGCGCTCTGAAGAGACTGGGTCTGTTTGGGTGGGGAGCGCTGGTTGGAAGAGGTGAAAGGAGCAGCTGTGTGTCATTGTTGTCTGTATTCTGTGAACATAATTAATGCACAATACAAGCTTATTGCTGCATCCCTGCGCACCTACTGTAATTAAACTTATGATAAGGCAGCTAAATGTTTACATCTTTAAAGGACATAATGCTGATTAATTGTTTAGAAAATCAGTCCAATATTAATGATAAACATACTCTTGATGTAAAGTAAATGTTTATAGGTGTGCAGGATTCCTAATGCATGAATATGTACTACATACAGATGCAATAAATAAAAAAAAAACATGTACAGTGCATCCGGAAAGTATTCACAGCGCATCACTTTCTCCACATTTTGTTATGTTACAGCCTTATTCCAAAATGGATTAAATTCATTATTTTCCTCAGAATTCTACACACAACACCGCATAATGACAATGTGAAAAAAGCTTACTTGAGGTTTTTGCAAATTTATTAAAAATAAAAAAATTGAGAAAGCAAATTTACATAAGTATTCACAGCCTTTGCCATGAAGCTCAAAATTGAGCTCAGGTGCATCCTGTTTCCTCTGATCATCCTTGTCTCGAGGCACAAATCTGGGGAAGGTTACAGAAAAATTTCTGCTGCTTTGAAGGTCCCAATGAGCACAGTGGCCTCCATCATCCGTAAGTGGAAGAAGTTCGAAACCACCAGGACTCTTTCTAGAGCTGGCCGGCCATCTGAACTGAGCGATCAGGGGAGAAGGGCCTTAGTCAGGGAGGTGACCAAGAACCCGATGGTCACTCTGTCAGAGCTCCAGAGGTCCTCTGTGGAGAGAGGAGAACCTTCCAGAAGGACAACCATCTCTTCAGCAATCCACCAATCAAGCCTGTATGGTAGAGTGGCCAAACGGAAGCCACTCTTTAGTAAAAGGCACATGGCAGCCCGCCTGGAGTTTGCCAAAAGGCACCTGAAGGACTCTCAGAACATGAGAAACAAAATTCTCTGGTCTGGTGAGACAAAGATTGAACTGTTTGGTGTGAATGCCAGGCGTCACGTTTGGAGGAAACCAGGCACCACTCATCACCAGGCCAATACCATCCCTACAGTGAAGCATGGTGGTGGCAGCATCATGCTGTGGGGATGTTTTTCATCTGCAGGAACTGGGAGACTAGTCAGGATAAAGGGAAAGATGACTGTAGCAATGTACAGAGACATCCTGGATGAAAACCTGCTCCAGAGTGCTGTTGACCTCAATCTAGGGCGGCGGTTCATCTTTCAGTAGGGCAACGACCCTAAGCACACAGCCAAGATATCAAAGCAGTGACTTCAGGACAACTCTGTGAATGTCCTTGAGTGGCCCAGCCAGAGCCCAGACTTGAATCCGATTGAACATCTCTGGAGAGATCTTAAAATGGCTGTGCACCGAAGCTTCCCATCCAACCTGATGGAGCTTGAGAGGTGCTGCAAAGAGGAATGGGCGAAACTGGCCAAGGATAGGTGTGCCAAGCTTGTGGCATCATATTCAAAAAGACTTGAGGCTGTAATTGCTGCCAAAGGTGCATCGACAAAGTATTGAGCAAAGGCTGTGAATACTTATGTACATGTGATTTCTCAGTTTTTTTATTTTAAAATTAATTTGCAAAAACCTCAAGTAAACTTTTTTCATGTTGTCATTATGGAGTGTTGTGTGTAGAATTCTGAGGAAAAAAATGAATTTAATCCATTTAGGCTGTAACATAACAAAATGTGGAAAAAGTGATGCGCTGTGAATACTTTCTGGATGCACTGTAGCGATACAGAGTAGCAGATGTTGGTGCTGCTGCCTCATGGATTCATCGTCCTCAGTAGGCCCGCTCTGTCTGTGTCAGCATGCACTCTTCATCCAGGCCCAGGCACTAATCTCGCAGTGCCAGATGTGGTTCTTGAATGAGAATACACATCTGGGGACAACTTGCTAAACAGTTTCTAATGAATATCGCTGCCGTAAAGGCTCCACCCACTGGGTTTCTTCCTAAAAGCCCAACCCCAGTTAGCTCCAGTCCATACACTTTAGACGCAGGGGGTTACACTGTTCTATTTCTACTCACGTACTAGACAAATATGCAGAATAACTGGGGACAGACAGAGGGAGACAAAAAGAAATTAAAGAAAAGACTTGACAATGAAAGAAAATGGAAAGGTGAGGCATAGTGGTTAAGGCTTTAGGCCTCAAACCCTGAGGTAGTGGGTTAAAATCTCGGTATTGGCACTGTTTGACCATGAGCAAGTCGCTTGACATGCCTGTGCTCCAATTGGAAAACCAAAAGAAATGTACCCTATTGTATCATAAATGGCGTAAGTCGCCTTGGGTAAAGGTGTCAGTCAAATGAGTAAATGTAAGGTAAAATTGCTATTATCAGTTCAAGAGCTCAGTACCTGAAGATTAATTTCTATATCTTAAAAAAGCATTATGGTCTACATAAAGTATATGTGTTAAAATGCTGCGACTATATTCAGGTATTGCATGTTTGACATTTCCAGTGCAACAGTAATGTTAACTTCCTTTAGTTATTCGTGTCGACGTGCAGTGAAATGTTGGCTGCTGTGCAGCCTCGTCCCTGGAGTGGTGTCAGTGTCTAAGCATTTCACTGAATATTGTACTGTATTATAATCTGTATGTAACAAATAAAATTTGATTCAATTTGTTAGGCACCTTTACTGTTTCAGGGGTACTGATGACTGAAAATGACATCTCCTGTGGGTTTTCCTTAACAGCTCACTTATCGGCAGTTCTTTTCACCTTCTTTTAACTCAGAGTGACTACACACCCTTTATTCTGCCCATTTATCCAAATCCTTAAGCCACTTATCCAGGGCTGAGTTACAGGGCAGCTGGAGCCTATCCTAGCAAACATAAGGCACAATCCTAGACAGGGAGCCAGTCACACAGTTCATCTTTTCATGGTTGTAGCAGCCATTTCTTTTAATTTCATTTTGACTGCGTCAGTATCATCATAACCAAGAGCAACAGATCCAACATACAGCTGGCTGGAGAGCATCATTCACTTTTATCACTAGCCCAGTGATGGCTTTGAATGACAAAAGAATAATCTAGTTTTACAGTTTTTTTTTCTTTTGCAAGAGGCTAACCTTTCTCCACACACACATCACATGTTTACATTTTTAGTAGAGGTCTTTTTATGAAACATTTCAGCCATAGCAGATTTATCTGTTATGAGCAGAGGCCTGCTGTCTGTGGGAGCAGGTTGAAAACACACACCGTTACTTCTTACTTTTTAAATCACCGCTCCTACTCTGAGATCCACCTTCATGGGGAGTTGATTGGTGTAGAAAAGTGCTTTCCAAATTCGGTCCTGGGGTCTCACTGTGGCTGCAGGTTTTTGTTCCAGCCAGATTCCTAATCAGTGACAACACTTGATAACACTGATCCCATTTAATTAGCTGATATTTTTCATTCAGAAAAACACAGCAACATGATTTTTACATTAATAAGACATTTAGAAATATTTCTATTTTTGCTCTTTTGTTGATTTCATTATATTTTGCCCTTCCTCTGTGCAGTTTTCCCTCTTTGTTGTACCTTATTAATGACAATTAAAAATGAGCAGTGCATACACCTAGGTCAGGGGTCCTCAATCACGGTCCTGGAGAGCCGCAGTGGCTGCAGGTTTTTGCTCCAACCCAGTTGCTTAATAAAAAGCACTTATTGCTAAAGTAACACTTCTGCTTCACTTTAGTGATTTTGAGCCATTATTGCTTAATTTTTGTCTTAAACAGCTATTTTAATTGCTCCTTATTATCAATAACATATGAAATGACAAGAGAGAGTAGCATTTCTCCATTTAGCTTATTTACATTTACACCTGTGTGTATTTATCTGCACTATTGGGTTTAATTAAATACTTGGAAGAAAAATGAAGAGAAAAAAGTGAAGGACTGAGAATTACTCGTCCATTTTAGCCTTCAAATCATTTGCATGATAGAAAGGGAAAGAAAATCTAGGATATGAGAATGACCTGACATAGCAGAGTTAATTTAATTTCATAGCTTATTAGTGCTTTATTGACAAGAATTGCTTTCTAATTAAGCAACCAGGTCAGAACAAAAACCTGCAGCCACTGCGGCTCTCCAGGACTGGGATTGAGGACCCCTGACCTAGGGTAAACAACACTGGATAATCAAAGGCTGCGACTACTTTAGCATCAGACCCACTAATTAGTAAATAATGGATTCATTAAACAATTAGAACACCTGGAAAAGCAGAATGAAAATGAAGATGAAAATATTGTTAAAAAGAAAAAAATTACATTATTCCCATATAACTGCTTTGTACATTTTTTTTTTTTTTACCAATCTTAGTTTTCTAATTTCTATATATTGTTCCTAGTACTAGGGCGTTGTACCGTGTTAGCCATTATGAATGTAGAGAAAAGCCAAGCAAAATAACACCTTTTATTGGCTAGCTAAAAAGATTACAATATGCAAGCTTTCGAGGCAACTCAGGCCCCTTCTTCAGGCAAGATGTACTCAGGGTTAGGGTTAAGGTTATATCTTGCCTGAAGAAGGGGCCTGAGTTGCCTCGAAAGTTTGCATATTGTAATCTTTTTAGCTAGCCAATAAAAGGTGTTATTTTGCTTGGCTTTTCTCTATATTGTTCCTAAAACACAGAACCTGGGAGATAACAGCTCACTTAATTAACCCAGGAGTCCAATTAAAAAAAGAAACTGGTTGGAACAAAAACCTGCAGCCACAGTGGGTCCCCAGGACCGAGATTGGGAAGCAGTGGTTTAGAAATTTCAAACTGAGTCAACCATCTAATTGATTGTACCCACTTTGACGGACAATTCACTCACGGTCATCTCCAGATGTATGTATTAAATGTCTGGCTCCTTGCCAATCCCGAAATTGTATCAGGCCAAGTTACAGTTCTAAACTGGCCAAATGGTGGCATGTGGGCATGCTGTGCCTTGACCCTGATGCTGCTGGGATAAGAACCATTACTCCTGGACCTTGAATTGGATTGAGTTAAGAATTTTAAGTTACGCTATATTATATTATTCTTATACATTCAGTACTATATGGTATTGTACATACTGGCAGGAGAGATTATTATGGTCATCAACATTGGTAGACAAAAATAAGATATTTTGCATGTTTCAATTACAATATTTAATAAAAAGCTTAAAACAAGGTTGATATGTTTGCATACCTTGCAGTTACGGAGACTCTTGATTCAACACCTAGCCCTGTCAGGTCTGTGATGGTGACTTAAAATTAGTCCAGTTAGTTTTTATACTGTACATACATGAAGCTGTATATACAGACATGTGAAAAAGTAAGTATAGCCCATGAAATGCTTTTCATGTTAAAATGAAATATGTTTTTTAACATGTCTTGTCGACCGAGATAAATGCATGAGTGCAAATTAAATGTTGGGATGGCAACCGAACCACCCCATTTATTGAAATAATAATGTTGAACAAAATGACAGGTACGTGATCGCGCCATAAAGAACTAAAAAGGTAGAATTAGCCATTGCCTGGAGTAAACAGGCCCTAAAGATTGGTCAGAGCTCCTTCTGGTGGGTTGCTCATCTACTGTATTCCTTCCAGGGGTGCCCTGCTCTTAAAGCTCAACGACCAGAAGGGGCGGGGTCAGTTTATCTCATTGGGCATCATCTTCTACCCTGTATATGTTAGTGTGGTTCACAAATCAGTGCAAGCAGTTCATATTTGTATAATCTTTTCTCCAAAAGTCTTATTTTGTCGATTTGGGATAGCTTGCTTACCTATGAAATATCATCCTGATTGTGAAGCATTTAGAGGTTGCTCCATTTTGACCATTTGTATTGTTACTACATACATACTCTTGCACGGGGTTCTTAACTGGCTCAGTGATTAATGAACAATAAAAAAACAATGAAGCAAAATATTCTAGTACTAAGGTGGAGTTTTCAGAACATTCTTGCATTAAGTAGGAGTTTCAAGAGCATTCTATTAGGAATTAGGAGTTTCTATTTTAGCCTTTTTTGAATCTCAGCAGAAACAAACAAAAAACTAATTCCAAGCCTGCAGTGGCCCCTGTCACACATTCCTTGATGTCTTAATCTGGCAAAAAATCTGAACAGCTAGACGTTGGAGGGTCTGGTAACAGAAAGAACAACATTCTTCTTTGATGTCCTTATGGAAAAAGACAAAGACAGGTCTTAGTCGTTCCTCAAGAAACCACCAGAACAATGGGCAGATGATCCAATCTTCAATGAATTTTGTGAACTGTCGGCACACATAGCGATAATGAATGATGCAGCTGAAAGATAAATATGTCTCATTGAATAGTACTGACAAAGGATGAGGAACAGAAACAGTTTATTCTTCGACTGGTCACAAACCATTGCAAGCATTAACTTTATTAAAGACAGCACTAATATTGTAAACCTACAATTGTGGAACAGTTGTCTGCTCTTTAGTTTGAGTGACATAAAATGTGCCAAATGGAGTCTTCAAAATTTTGCTTATTTTTATTTTGTTTTCAGAGTTTATGTGATTGTTATAAGTTTGATAAAGAATAAAACTAGCCCTGTGGAGAACTTGAATCTGGTAGTTTTTTTGTTCAGGACCACCATAATATGCAGTTTAAGTGTACAGTATATATATCACCCCGACACAATACCACACAAGTGTAAGCACACACATTTTTATTTTCTCCCTTTTTACTGCACACATAGCACAATCCACAGCAATCACTGTCCTTTCTCTCTTTCTTTCTTTTTTCTGTATTCTTCTGCTACCTTCACTCCTCTCCTTACAAGCTCTGTCCTCTACCTCCCGACTCCGGCTCCCTGAATGGAGTGAGGCGGCCTCTTTTATACCACACCCGGAAGTGCTCCAGGTGCTCTTCAACTGGCTTCCGGCAGCACTCCTGGTTGAGGCAGATGTACTGCATGGGCACCCGGAAATACTCCCGGTGCCACCGGACCTTCTTCTGGCAGCACTTCTGAACATGGCGGAAGTGCTGTCATCCAGGGCTCCTCAAGCGTCCTGGCACCCCCTGGCGGTGACCACGGGCCCCAGCAGGGCTAAGCTTCCAAGCTCCAAGCCTGTGGTCCCGATGTCAAATTTCCTGATATTTCATGGAATCCATGTACTCTAACAATGTTTCCAGGGCCTTTGGAGGAAAAACAGCCCCACAACATCATTGAATTTCACAGCTGGGAAAAGGTTCTTTTCATTATAGTCATTCATCTTTTTACACCAAACCCACTCTGCATGTTTATTGACAAAAAGTTCAACTTTTGTTTCATCAGACTATAGAACATGGTTCCAGTCAAAGTTGTAGTAACGTTTTACAAACTCCAGGCACTTACATTTGTTGGTAACTGACAGAAAAGGATTCTTTTTTTCATATGTTGGTGGTTCTGGGAACTTGATAAGTGCAGGATTTTACTTTTTCTTGCTATTCCCCAACAGTGATCCTTGGAGTAATTATGGACTCTCTTATCATCCTTCTCACTGTACATGGGGGTAAAATAAACTTGGGTCCTCTTCCAGACAAGCTTGTCACAATTCCAGTGGATGACCACTATTTTTTATTATTTTCTAACTGTAGAAATGGGCATTTTCAGGCAAGTCGCTATTTTTTTTATAACCATTCCCTAAGTTATGAAGGGAAACACACTTCTCCCTTGCCATAATGATGGTTGGCTGAGGAAATTTGGTTCTGTTTCTCCTCATATTTGTATCCCAGTTAATCAGGAAGTCATTGATTTCAGCAGGAAAGTTCCTATACACTCCAATCAACTTCACAATGTCCAATTTAAATGGGAAACATGTTTCAGTTACATTGCTTCACATTAATTTCCAAGAGTGCCAACAATTGGTCACATGTGTTTTTGTTAAAAATATTTATTCTTAATGGTTCTTCAGCAAACAGTGATTTGGTTCTAACCCTTCTTACTAATTTTTATAAAGGGTGCCAATAATAGTGGAAGGCACTATATATGCATGTATGTATAAAAGAAAATTTTGTGGTGAGATGAGACTATTGCCAAGTGATTTTTTCAAGTACTGCCCTCATCTCAGCCATTTCTGGTTAACATCCTATGCCTACGGTCCTCTCACCTCTCATTCGTGTAAATGCTTTTGTCAGACACAGTTTCTGCGCTCTTATAAATGATTATGTTTTCCTCACTTTAAATTCCCAATAAAAGAAGACTTATTATGTCCAAATCTTATTGAATTATTTCATTCCAAAGGATTATCAACAGAAGAAATGAGTACACGGGCAACCTAGTACCAAGAAACGATGAAGTCAAACAGATTAACGTGAAAATTGTCGATCGGTTACATGGCAAATTGGTTAAATGTGTATCAACGGACTATGTTGAAACAGTAGGTGGTGATCGTGCGGAAGATGAAAACATCAGCTTACAATATCCCGTAGAATATCTACAAATGTCAACACCGTCCAGTCTTCCACCGGCCAAATTACTGTTGAAAGAAGGATGTATCGTAATGTTATTGCATAATTTATGTATGAGTGATGAGCTATGAAATAGGACAAGATTAGTTATATTCAAAATTGGTCAAACAATTCTGACATGTAAAATTTTAACAGGTGACAAGAAAGGTCATATACACCAAAGGAGATCTTCATATGCCATTTGTATTAAAACGTTTACAGTTTCCCATTAGAATACCTTTTCCTATGACAATTAACAAATTACAGGGACAAACATTTGAAAAATTTGGTGTATTTATTAGAGAGAAAGAAATGATATTTATTCATGGGCAATTATATTTTGCATTGTTACGATGCAACTCCAAACATGGTATCAAAATTCAATGCGATACTGACAAAAAGTTAATTCCAAATATTGTTTTTACTGAAGTTTTACAGTTAAAGTGTAATGTTAAGATTATTTGCATGTTAATTTCATCGCCAAACAGAACGAAAATGCATAGCACAACAAATACCTGTAATGCAGCATGAAACATAATTTTCTTTCATTATGTTTTACTATTTTTTACTGGTTAATTACTTACTGTAATGTAAAATAGTTAGTTCTATTATGCATATGTAACAATTCCCATGAAAATAACAATCTGTTTAAATTGTACATCCACTCAGGGGTTGGCGAGCGGTATATAGGGCGGCACGGTGGCGTAGTGGGTAGCACTGCTGCCTCGCAGTTAGGAGACCCGGGTTTGCTTCCCGGGTCCACCCTGCATGGAGTTTGCATGTTCTCGCCATGTCTGCATGAGTTTCCTCCAGGCACTCTGGTTTCCTCCCACAGTCCAAAGGTATGCAGGTTAGGTGCATTGGCGATCCTAAATTGTCCCTAGTGTGTGCTTGGTGTGTGTGTGTGTGTGTGTGTGCGCCCTGTGGTGGGCCGGTGCCCTGCCCGGGGTTTGTTTCCTGCCTTGCTACCTGTGTTGGCTGGGATTGGCTCCAGCAGACCCCTGTGACCCTAAAGTTAGGATTTAGTGGGTTGGATAATGGATGGATATATATATATATATATATATATATATATATATATATATATATATATATATATATATATATATATATATATATATATATATATAAAATGGCAAATGGTTTGAACCTGGGATCCCTTCCTCCTAATTGCATACCTTATTAGGACTCACAGTAAGTAGCAAGTAGGATTGATGAGTGAGGCTTGGTGAAGATGGTTACATGGCTGCACATCTCAGTATCTTTTGTTAAAGGTGTGTTGAAAAGGGAAGCATACCTTGGGAAGACAAAGGTTATCAGCTCGAAGACAGCTGAGTTCACATACAGTAGGTTATTTTCAAATGTATCTGGTGGGAAATATACAAGATACTGTGACATAACATTCTCAGGCCTGTCTAACCAGGTTCACGGTTTTTGGAGTGCGAGTGTATTCCAACAACTCTAGGCACAAGGCAGAACCTAAGCTTGGAGTGGGTGCAGGTTCATCAGAGGGCATGCTCATGCACACACCCACGTGGGCCCAATTTAAAATCGCTGATTAATTTAGCATACGTGCTGTTAGCATTTTGGAGAAAAAGTAGCGCACTTAGTGAAAACCCATGCACACATGCTGAGAAAGTGCAAACTCCACTCAGTCAGTGACCATATCTTTTTTTGGGGGGAAAAGGCAGAGGGTTTCTCAACTTGGCAGATTTAAAACAAAAAAGAGAAGTTTCTTTAAAACGAAACAGAATAGTTAAAATAAGAAACTCTGAAATGGCTGTGTGACACAATACATTTCTGCTAATCATTGCTAAACCTCTGTAAAATGAGGGTTAATGTTATAGTCGGTGACAACTCAAAAGAAAGCGTATATCTACAGATGGTGGCAGGGGTTGGCAGCACTAGGCAGGAGAATTTTTGGAGGCTTCCTTTAGACACACATATGCTAATAAAATCCAAACTCCCGCCCCCACCATGCTGTTTGGAGGCCCTAAGCATTCGTTTGGTCTGCTTATGCCCAGCTCTGGCTCTGAAAGAAGGTTTCATAACAGACCTTTCTAACTAGAGCTCTTTTATATAAGACAGAGCTGAACTGGTACAAAAGGCTGGATGGACATTTTTTCATGTTGCTGCATTCATTATTATTATAAACATGCTTGGAAGACAACAACCCGCAGGTAAATTGTACCTTGATGGAATATTATGTGTTTCCTGTTTTACTTAATAAAAGAAGGGCTTTTAATATTGATGAAAATTAGACTAATCTCAGTGAATTCTTTTTCTAAGAGAATTCTCAAAGCTTGTTGCTATGACTACAATGACATCACTTCAGGAGGCTCTGAATAAATATAAAAAAACCTGACTGGTTTCATGCGGGATTGGGTGATGGTTTCTAGCAGTTGCTAAGCAACCCTAAAAAAAAGAAGAAAAAAAAACAATGAAAAACCAGTACGATTTGGAGGCAGGATATGGGCTGAAATGGCAGCACAAGAAACACTTCCAAAAAGGTAACATTTACAAAAGGAGACTCCTCTTCTATATGGGGAAGGTTTTTGTTTAAATATGGATATGGCATGTGTATTAGGAACAGATATATAGAGATCACTATAATCCGTGAAAGTAAAGAACACATGAAAAAAATATGTGTATAGTGTATAGTCCTGTCATTTGAACTCTACGATCAATTATCTTTAATTCTGTGAGCTACCTTTACTGTGGAGAAGTTTACTGTAACTGAAATGTGCTTTTCAGGTATGAAGATTTCTTATTAAAGCATTCATTAAGTTGCTTACCAAGCACAGAATTTGTTTGCTGCTGTTATACAAATACGAGAATAACTGTGTTAATACCATACTGCATTTTCTTCTCAACTAGTGAATTATAATAATAATATACATTCTCAAACCATCCATCCATCCATTATCCAACCCGCTATATCCTAACTACAGGGTCACGGGGGTCTGCTGGAGCCAATCCCAGCCAGCACAGGGCGCAAGGCAGGAAACCAATCCTGGGCAGGGCACCAGCCCACCACAGATTCTCAAACCAATTTAATCCAATAGAGGGTTAACAATAATAATAATAATATTAGGTAGAAAAACCCAAGATTCTCAAGACCGAGAGCATACACATGTGGAACACAAAGGATTGTGTGATTCCGCTTGTAGTCAGAGCACTTGGAACTGCTAGACTAGGTCTCCAAAAATACCTCAAAAACCTGCCAGGTGAAGCAAGTGCCGCCCAGGGGCAGATGATCGCCCTCTTTGGCTTGATCCACATACTTTGTAAAGTCCTGACCACTGGAAAATAAAACTTAAGGAACTAAGAATTCTCAGTAAAAAGCAACCTGCACAAACTGAGAGGAAAAAACTATATAAGATAATGCTAATAATAAATGACACTTTCAAATAGAAACAATAGAAAATAATTAATAAATTCTCAGAGTTTTAGTAAAATGAATGACTGACTGACCCCACAGCAGCTTTTTGATTTGTATATAATTTTATTATTATTATATCTATCAATGCAATTTGTGACCTGCTCATTCAGTTGAGGGTCTTTGATGCAGGTGCCTATCCTGACAGCAGGGGTAAACTCTGGATGGTGTGTCTGTCCATCTCCGGGCAAACATTATCATGATTATCCATTTATCCACTTCCTAAACTCGCCATACTGAGCAGGGTCGCAGGGAAGCTGGAGCCTATCCCAGCAAGCGTCGGCTGCAAGGTAAGATCGTCAGCCCATCACTATTTTATTTTTATAACATTCCCAAGTCAGCTTCATGTAGTTCTGGGTCATGCGGGCTAGTGACTATTCTGAACTACAGATTGCAAGAGAGGAACCAGCCATGCAGGGTCGATTTTCACTCCGACATGCGCCATAATTTGGCCGATTTATAATCAGCAGCTTACCCAGCACATATATCTTCGAGATGTCAGCAGAAAACTGGAATATCTCAAGGCAAACGTGCTGACATGAGTAACCTGTGCAGACTCCACGCAGACAATAACTGGGCATTTGAGCCCTGCATGCTGGATTTGCGAGACACCGGCAGTTACATTCATCACTGAGTTCAGTTATTATTATTACTGTACTGTTAAAAGTGTATCCTCAATTTCAACAACGGGATCACTGTTTGTGTACTTTTAGCAAGCAAACTATTTCACTATCACAGCTTAACATTTTACGTTATGCAGAATGTTGTCATTTTGTCTTTTGAGATTTTTGGTTAACAGTAATGTTCAAATTCAGAATTTACCTATAAATGGTGGTACAGGTCTTCAGTTTGTAGCACTGCTTCCTGGGTTTATGTTTATGTTAGGTAGATTGCCCAGAGGGGACTGGACGGTCTCATGGGCTGGAATCCCTACAGATTTTATTTTTTTCTCCAGCCGTCTGGAATTTTTTTTTTGTTTTTTTGTGTCCACCCTGGCCATCGGACCTTACTCTTATTCTATGTTAATTAATGTTGACTTATTTTATTTTCTTACTTCTTCTATTCTTTATTAAGTAAAGCACTTTGAGCTACATTTTCTGTATGAAAATATGCTATATAAATAAATGTTGTTGTTGTTGTTTATAATAATTTCTGTCTTGAAATGGGAGTTTATACATTCTCTGACTGTGTTAACTTTTTTATGGGTACTATGATTTTCCTTTTACCTTCCCAAAGATATGTGAGTTAACTTCTGACTCAGTGTCACATTATAAGTAACTCTTAGCGTTTACATGCCACATCCTGTGTTGGTTCCTGTTTTGCATTGGGAGCTGCTGGAATAGGCTGTAGACCCCGCAACTCAGAGATGGATTAAATAAGCTTAATGTGCATTACGGGTAAATTAATGGAAGCAATAATTAAGGAAAAGATCGAGCAGCACATGTCTTGAACAGGTGTATTAAAATACTCAACACTGGTTCAGATGAGGAAGGTCATGTTTCACTAATATGCTGGAATTCTATGAGGAGGCAAAAAAGGATATAATCAGAGAAGTTTATATGAAATGATTTATCTTGCTTTTTTTTGTTGTTTTTTTTTTAATTTTATTAATTTTATTGTAATCATTCCATACAAATAGATCAATTTTTACGATGAAAACAAATTAACCCCCACCCCTAAGAAAGAGAGCATGGCCAATGGAGTAAAACTTAAAGCTTGTAAACATACTGTCACAAAAGCCACGATGAGACAAAGCCACCCGTATAATTTGGTTTCCTGGCTGCAAAGCGTTCTTTACAAATGATGCACTGCTGTGCACAAAACCGAGTCCAATACAGAACTGAGGGCATAGGGAAAAGGAGGAGGTTTTTAAAGGGGAAGACGGGAAGTGAGATCATAGGGGTCGGGCTCATTGAGGTCTTCAGCCATTGGTTCGAGCCCGGACGTGACATCACAGGGGCCGGAGCCGGCAAGGTCTCCTTCGATAGGCTCGGTCCCGGAAGTGACGTCAGGAGAGCCAGGCGGAATCCCCCAGGATTAGACTGCAGGCAAGGAAGAAAAAGAGTCAGTGCACTCTGCCATGTCCTGGTATGTCTCAGAACTGTCCTAACCCGAGCCCTTTAGCTGCCTCTCATGCGCATGTGTGTGACAATACCTAAACTGATTAGTTTAAAATGGCAATAGAGATGAATGGAGAAGAAAAAGAAATGCGGAAGGAATTGCTTCCTCGATGCTTTAAGAGCTTATTCTAAAATATTATTGATTAGATCCTGCCAGGTTTTGAAAAAATTCTGTACAATCCTCTAACTGGGAATTTGATTTTTTCCAATTTTAAATAGTATAACACATTGGTTTCCCACTAAATTAAAAGAGGAGAGTTAGGATTCTTCCAGTTTAGCAAAATAAGTGCGTGCCAAAAGTGTAGTGAATGCAATCACAGTTTGTTTGTGGTTCTCCACTTTAAGCCCATCTGGAAGAACTCCAAACACAGCTGTTAATGGGTTAGGAGGGATTGTGAGTCCAAGGCTATTAAAAATTTGGGTCCAAAATGATATTAATTTGGTGCAGGCCCAAAATATGTGACCCAGTGAGGCTGGGCCTTGATTGCAGCGTTCGCAGGTTGGCTCTTGCCCTGGGAACATTTTGGGCTGTTTTAAGCGAGACAGATGTGCTCGATATATAATTTTGAGTTGAATAATTGTATGCTTTGCGCATATGGATCTCGAGTGAAGTCTCTGCATTACTACCTTCCACTCCTTCTCTGATATATTGATTAAGAGATCTTTTTCCCATTGTCCTCTTGGATCTTTGAAAGGGAGGTACTGTAAAATAATTTTATATATTGCAGAGATGGTATCTAAGTCCTCGAAATTGAGCAATATTTTTTCCAGCATGGATGAGGGTGCAAGATGAGGAAAATCGGGCAGGTTCTGTTTAACAAAGTTCCTAATTTGAAGATAGTGAAAGAAATGTGTAGCTGGAAAGTTAAATTTGGATTGCAATTGTTCATAGGATGCAAAGATGTTGGCTATATAAAGATCTCTAAGCAATTTAATCCCAAATCTTTTCCAGATATTAAAAACTGCATATGTTTGCAAGGGTTGAAAGAGGTGGTTCTCTTGCAGAGGTGCAACAGATAAAAGATTCTCCATCTTAAAATTATTTCTACATTGGTTCCATATTCTGAGTGAGTGTGTGAGTGAAGCACAATTGGGTTATTAGTATATTGGCGATAACTTGCATTTATTGGGGCACAAAGCAGGGAATATAAAGAAGTACTGCAGGATTTTATTTCTATTGCGGTCCAGGCCTGTGTATGTTCATCTATTTGTGTCCAGGTTTTTATAGCTTGTATGTTTGCTGCCCAGTAATAAAACTGGAAGTAGGGTAGAGACATGCCACCTTCTGCCTTAATTCTTTGTAGGGTCACTCTTTGGATACGTGGATGTTTTGAGTTCCAAATAAATGAGGTTATTGTTGAATCTAATTGCTTAAAGAATGATTTATTAATGTACATTGGAATGTTTTGAAATAAAAAAAGAAGCTTAGGAAGAATATTCATCTGAACAACGTTAATTCTTCCAGCTAGAGTGAGATGAAGGGTTGACCATCTATGTAAGTCTTGCTTAATTTTTTCCATACAGATTTATCTTGCTTTTTATATAAATGATAAGGTACTACATACAGGATAAATGATAACACTAAAAGAAATGGAAGTTCAGGGCACGTTCTGAATCGGTAGAAAACTGACTCAAACTCTGGGGGTTAGAAAACTGACTCAAACTCTGGAATCAATGGCTAACTTCATCAGAATTAGGTGATATTAAAAGTGGTGCCCTTCAGTGATCAGTTGCTGGGGCCGCTGCTCTTTTTAAAATAAATGAATGATCTGGACAAAAATATAAATGACAAGCTGGTTGACTCAGTAGATGATACCAAACTAGGTGGAAGGGCAGATAATAGAGAATCAGCTAAATTGTTCCAGAAGGACTTAGCTAGCGTACAGGCATAGGTGGATGAAATTTAATGTAAGTAAATGTAAAGTATTACATGTAGGAAGTAAAAATGTTAGACTTGAATTGAATACACAATGGAAGGTCTGAAACTTAAAGACACCTCTTATGAGAAGGACCTGGGAATTACTAACTACATCCAGACAGTTTACACAGGCGATGAGGAAAGGTAATAGCATGTTAGGTTATACACAAGGTGTGCAGCACAAGTCAGGGGTACTGTGATAATAAGTGGAAGGGCAGATAATAGAGAATCGGCTACATTGTTATGCTGATGTTATGTAAATCACTAGTGAGGTCTAACCTGGAGTACTGTGTGCAGTTTTGTTCTTAATATTACATAACAATGCTAGAGAAAGTCCAGAGGAGAGCCACCAGGCTGATTCCAGAACTGAGAGGTATAAGTTATGAGGAGAAATTGAAGGAGTTGAAGTTTTTCTGATTAATCAAAAGTAATAATAAGTACAGTGAATCCAAGCTGTTACTTTAAAATAAATTCTGCAATAAAAGCATAGGGACACAGTTGGAAACTTATTAAGGGCTGATTTTTCTCAAATTTCACTTTTTTTTTTCTTTGCGCAAACAACCACAAAAACTTGGAATAAAATACCAGGTAGTGTGGCAGAGAACAGGACTTTAAGGTCCTTCAGATCTCAACTGCATGTTGTTTTGTGCAAATAAGGTAAATAGGGTGGATAAGCTTGTTTAGGCTCGACAATGATTGAATGAGACGATTTGTGTGTCTGAGTGTGCTCTGTGAAGGACTGGCTCATCCAGCTTAGGTTCTTAACTTCTTCCTCACGCTGCCAAGATATTCAGCAAATCCCTGAGTTAGATTAAGTTTGCCTAAAATGACTAAATGGATAATTGAGAGAATAATATAATTATTGCTGGATGGATAATAATAATATTGTAATGTTTGATGGATAATGATAGTTAATATGTCTGTAATTGCTGTGTTGAACTACATTGGAGCTATACTATATACTATATGGGGTTATACAGTATGTCCATCCAGCCATCCATTATCCAACCCACTATATCCTAACTACAGGGTCACGGGGGTCTGTTTGAGCCAATCCCAGCCAACACAGGGCGCAGGGCAGGAAACAAACCCGGGGCAGTGTGCCAGCCCATCGCAGGTTATACAGTATGTATAGTATGTACGTATAGCAATGTGTGGCATGCTTGGGTCTTAAGTGCAAGCACGTTTGAAAAGAATAATGTGAAATTCAAAAATTGAAAATTAGTATCCATACAATGAACCAATTTTTGAACCTGTTTTATTTATTACAGAGGTTTTGGAAAGGTGGTAATAATCTATTTGTCTATTTATTAATCCTTCTCATTTTAATTTTAGCGTTGCTCCAAAGCTATCCGAAAAATAGTATTAGTCACTCACAAGCAACTTTGATACATAAGTGCATAGTGCAGGGCTGTTTCCTGCTTTTAAATCCCAAAGATACAAAGAATGAGAATATTGTTTTATACCATTGCCACTGCCATTTTTAATAGCTGCTTTATGCAGTTCTGGATCACAGGGAAGTTATGCTATTATCAATTGCACACATTTCTGAAACAAAGTTAATTTTTAGCAGTTTCAATGCATTCTATGGATTTTTAACACAGTTCTACTTATGTAAAAAAAAAAATAATAATAATAATAATGTATCATGTCATTCATTTCTGGACTTGCTTGATCCAGTTCCAGATCTTAGAAAGCGGAAGCCATTCTGTGCAGCAAAAGACCCAAGAGTGTCACTTGAAATAGTACAAATAGGGCATCTTCAGATAACTACATTGTGGTAAAAATCTGTTTCAATTAATAATTTAATAAATTACATTTTAATTAGAAATCATGTAGATATGAATTATTTCACCATTACAACATTTTCTTTAGCTAGAATTCATACTAATTATGATACAAATTCATAACTTACTGAACTGTATAAATATTACATTGCACAAATATAATTTTCCTTAAAAGCTCTTATAGTAAGTCACTTGTATATTAGTAGTTTTCTGCATTGCAATAATTTTTGTAGTTAAAAGTACCTGTGTTACCTCCCTTTGCCTGGGAAATAGTATAAGACAACAGGCCTCAGTTACAGTGCCATTTGTTAATTGGATGTTATGTGACTAAGTACTTTTCAGTATACAATATTTGTCGGGTTTATACCAACAACAACAACAACATTTATTTATATAGCACATTTTCATACAAAAAAAATGTACCTCAAAGTGCTTTACAAAATGAAGAATAGAAAAATAGAAGACACGGTAAAAAATAAATATAAGTCAACATTAATTAACATAGAATAAGTAAGGTCCGATGGCCAGGGTGGACAGAAAAAACAAAAAAAAAAAAAACTCCAGACGGCTGGAGAAAAAAAATAAAATCTGCAGGGATTCCAGACCATGAGACTGCCCAGTCCCCTCTGGGCAATCTACCTAACATAAATGAAACAGTCCTGTTTGTATTTAGGGTTTTCATGGAAGGACTCGATGATGATGATGATGGTCACGTAGACTTCTGGCTTTCAATCCATCAATGTTGGAGCATCATGATGCTTTACCAAAAGGTTAACATTATTGGTAGACAGCATGGCATGGTGTAGTGGTTAAAGCACCCTGAGGGTGTGTGTTCAAATCCCACTACTGACACCATGTGACCCTCTGCAAGTCACTTCACTGGCCTATGTATGAATTAGAAAAGCAAAAGAAATGGAACTAATTGACTTGGCTTTTGTTGATCGTCATCTCAAAACACAATTTTACAGTAAGTTGTATTCTTTTGAATCGAAAGGGATAATCAGTAAGAATAATGTGATATCTGAGTATATATTTTGTGGCATTATTAGATGTTTACAAGTGTGACTTGTTTATTTCATTTACTCAAATATTTCTTTTTGTGCTTTTCATCAATTCTATGTTCAAACTTCTATTTTCTTTGCCACACCCATAGGTAGACAACAAAGTTCTAACACATCACATGTTCCTTTAACTTAATACAAACAGCAGTGACGTTTACAGGTGGCACATTTTAGTGGCTCATTTCAGCACCTGAATGCCTCGACTTTTGGGGTTGTTTTCTCTAGTGGTTTAAAATAACTGCCAGTACTGTGTTTTGGAGGCTTCTTACATGATCGGGTCCTCATTTAAATGAAATTTATATTAAAGAATTTTGAGAGCAGGGGAGTGAGGAGGTGATGTATGTGTCTGTGTATAGGTTTATAAATATACAGCCTAAAAAAGACATAACTCAAAACCTATGGGAGATAGAAACATTCTGAATACATTTCTGAAATTAGCATGAAAAAGTACTTATAAAACACCTTTTAGAGGTCCTCTGGCAAAATCTTTGTTGACCAGTGTAATTTATGGGTTAGTAGCTTTCTAATAATAAAAAAAATCCAAAATGTAAAATAAAAAGGGGCTCCAAACCCTGATTGTCCCTAGAGAATGAACCCTTCATCTGGCCTTGTCATCTAAACATGTTGTATAGCAGACGTGGTGTAGCTTACTACTATTTTTCTTGTGAAGGGCAGCACATTTGTTCAAATTCCATGTGAAATGAAAGCCTGTATGAAGTTTGCATGTCTTCCCTGTGTTTCCAGGGACTTACATTAAATTTACAATTCTGAGACTGAGCCTGTATGGGTGAGTGGGTCTTATAATGGACTTTCCCTCCATTAAAGGTTGGTCCTTTAACATATTCATCACTTCCTTAACTGTTAGCCAGGCCTAGGAATATAACACAGTGTTTCTTTGCATAGAAGGAAAAAAATCCAAGAGAAATGATTTTGAATCTTAAAATTATGCTGGTTTTGGAAGTTCAGACCTCAATTAAATTAACATTAGAAAATAACACATTTTCATGAATAAAAATTTAAAGACAAAAAAGCAAAAGTGTTAGTCTCTTATGAGTGTAACAGTAGCAGGTATGGTTGCTCTTCTCGAGGTGAGCCAGTCTAACTTCTCCACTAGCCGTCTTTACCTTCACTAAACTGGCATACATGCCATAAACCTAAGTGCCAGCTTTCAAAAACATACAAGCTCTTGGGCAGCTTTGGGGTCTTTGCACAGCAGCAGCTGTCTAGATGGCTGAACCAGAGGGTGCAGACTTTTATTATTTCCTTTGTTTAATTGCGTTTGTTAATTCAATGTGACGGAAGCATCTTTGATCAACATCTTGAAAGGATGCCCTGTGGTGTTTCGGGTAGAACAGGACTGCTGTTTTGAGGAGTAGGATTCCGCTGTGCAGATGGTTTTGCCTTCCATTTGTGTTTTATTGCCTCTGAGGTTTGCCATCTCAGGGGATGGAGCCAAGCTGGCTGTGAATTAAACAGAGTGATAAGTTCAGCTCCTTTCCCAGCTGAGACCCTGCAGTTAGAGGAGAGTTCCTCTGTTGGAGATGGCAGTCATGGCTAATCACCAGCTTGGATATGAATGAGCTGAGTCGTCAGTGGGAACAACACAAGCACTAAAAGGAAATGTTTTATTTTCAGATTCATGAACAACCGAGTTCCACCTAACAAGAGATACCAGCCAACAGAGTATGAACATGCGGCCAACTGTGCTACCCATGCAGTAAGTTTTATCTCAGCCATGTTTTTCTACATCCATTGTTGTATATTGTTTTTAAAAGTTCTTAGTATACACAATACTGTTATAAATGTGGGCACAAAGATAGCAAGGTGCTTAGATCTGCTGCCACAGAGCTCCAGATGACTGTGTATAAATCATAACATGGTCGCTACTGATGAGGAGTTTGCAGACCTTCTGTGTCTGTGTGTGTGTGTGTGTGTGTGTGTGTGTGTGCGTTAGTGTCATTAGTGACCCTAAGTATGCCCAGTGGGTGGGCCCTGTGATGGACTGGCACCCCGTCCAGTCTTGTTTGCTGCATTGCTCTGATGCTTTTAGGATCGACTCTGGTTCACTGCAACTCTGACCTGGATTAATTAAGATCAACAATTATAATAATGAATTGAAATCCTTAAACATGATCTGACTTTGGAAATCTTGCTCAGTATTCCTTAACATTATTAAAGTGGGAAATGGTGCCATTGTTGTAAATGAAAAGAAGACCTTGGTAAAAATCTAAATTCTCACACTCCTTTTATCTTGTTCTCAACAACTTACTAACTACCCTGGTTGTGTCAGTGCCTCATATTGATATTAATTCTGAATAGGTACATCAACCCCATCTAAAATTAGTAAGCAACTAGTTGACAGAGTGAAAAAAAGAAAGGGAAAATTGAAATAGCTCATACTCATATCAAAAATAAATTGGGCAGAGTATGAGTGTTAATGTATATGATGCCATTATCTGTTGGAATGAAAAATGCAATGCATTTTATTAGTACATGCAATACAAAATATATTCTAATAAATTAAGCATTTGCAAACACAGTGCCAATGTTTGTGATGCATACTCAGTTGGAATGAAAAATGCAATGCATCTTATTGCTACATGCATTACAAAATACATTCCAATAGACGATGCAGTGCAAACATTAACACTGAATATGTCCAACAGACAGTAACTGCTGAATAGACAGACATTAGCTCATCCACCTTAAAAAAGGGCAAGTGTCACTGTGTCCTTTAATATTTGTTATGGCCCAGAGGTCCCCATATTGTCTTCTCTTTTAGGGACCTGCCTTATCCCTGACCATCTGGAATACATATATTAGTCCAGAGACAGATGGATAGACAGAAAGATGGACATGGCACTATATAATAGGCAGATATATACATATAAATGAAAGTCACCAAATAACAGATAGATAGATAGATAGATAGATAGATAGATAGATAGATAGATAGATAGATAGATAGATAGATAGATAGATAGATAGATGAAATGCACCATATACAAAATCATTCTGAAAGGCACTATATAATATATTGACGTGTAAGGCACTGTATAACAGACAGGTAGATAGACAGACATGAAAGGCACTTTCTAACAGATGAATATACAGATATAAAAGGCACAATACACAGATAACAAAAACACAATAGACAGATAAGAGAGGCATTATAATACAGACAGATAGATTGATATGCATGAAAGGCACTATATACCAAACAGATAGACAGACATTAAAGGCACTATATAACAGAGAAAAATACATTATACAACAAATAGACATGAAAGGCACTATGTAACAGAGAGAGGTGAAAGGCAACATATAGCAGAGATACATATGAAAGGCACTATATAACAGAACAATGCATAGATATCAAAGATACAATAGATATATAGATAGGAAAGGCAATACATAATAAATAGATTGAAAGATATGAAATGCACTATCTAACAGATAGATAGGACTATATACATCCATCCATCCATTTTCCAACCCACTGAATCTGAACACAGGGTCACGGGGGTCTGCCGGAGCCAATCCCAGCCAACACAGGGCACAAGGCAGGAACCAATCCCAGGCAGGGTGCCAACCCACCTCAGGGCACACACAAACACATCCACACACCAAGCACACACTAGGGCCAATTTAGAATCGCCAATCCACCTAAACTGCATGTCTTTGGACTGTGGGAGGAAACCCACGCAGACACAGGGAGAACAAGCCAACTCCATGCTTGGAGGATCCGGGAAGCAAACCCGGGTCTCCTAACTGCGAGGCAGCAGCACTACCACTGCGCCACCGTGCACACTCTGCACTATATACAAGATAAATAAATATGAAAGGCACTATATGATAGATATATAGATATTGAAAACAATACATATAACAGGCAGATACATAGATGTGCGAGGCATTATATAACTCAGAAATATAAGATATAAAAGATATCAAAAGTACAATACATAGATATGCAGAAAGATAGCTGAACATGAATTTCACTCTTTTAACAGACAGATAGACATGAAAGGCGTTATATAACAGACAGATAATAAAGGCATCATATAACAGATTAATATACAGATATAAAAGGCACTATATAACAGAACAATACATCGATATCAAAGGGATAGATAGATAGATAGATAGATAGATAGATAGATAGATAGATAGATAGATAGATAGATAGATAGATAGATAAGGCACAATATAACGGACAGTTTTGTTTTCATGAAAAAAATCGACCTTGTGTTTCAATGGAAAACTACATTTTCATAGCCCTAGAAGAGTTTTTGGGCATCTTTGAAATTATTGTTCTTGAGTCTGTATGTAAGTGTGTTTTTGTTAAGAAATTTGTGAACAGTACAACTTGAGAATGAATGGACTGATTCTTATGAAATTTTGTGGACAATGTGCTCTCTTTTTAGGAGCTGATTAGGTTTTGGGTGAATTCCTACTATTCAGCTTCAATCTTTTAAAGTTTAAAGTTTATAAAGCCGGTACCAACAACAGCCAAACCACTGCTCAGAAGTTCACAGAATTTGGCACATGTGTTTAAGACTTTGAAGAAAGACTTCTGTGAATTTTGAGTTCAATCCAAAGCTCAAGCTTGGAGCTTTTAAAGTTTAAAATTTTCAAATGCAATGTTTTTTTACACGTATATGCATAAATATGAAGAAAGTCGTGTTGGCCGCATAAGATTTTTTTGTAATACCTTTATTATGCTAATTATCAAATGAAAAAATGTGCCTTGGATCTTTTTGGTTGAAATGTAAAAACAGTTAAAGCTTTGTTTTTGATCCCGTGGAACATACTGAGCTTGGACTCGGATGAACTAAATAAGGCACATTGTGTTCTGTGTCAGAAGCACCGAGACTCTCAGTAGGCCACATTTTAGTTTAAATGATTACATCCTCATTACAATTCTCAGTAAAAGCTTGCACATTTTGTTACATTCTCACTTATTAAATATTAAATGAAACATTTATTTTTTAACCTAAAACAACTTTATACATGCGAAGAATGAAAGGTTTTAAATGTAGAAATTAAAGTTGTTATATAAAAATAAGTATAGTTTGTATCCCCAAGTCACATTGTGTCATATCCTGGATTTCAGTTAACATCCAACCATCCATCCATCCATCCATCCATCCATCCATCCATTTTCTAACCCGCTGAATCCAAATACAGGGTTACGGGGGTCTGCCGGAGCCAATCCCAGCCAACACAGGGCACAAGGCAGGAACAAAGCCCGGACAGGGCGCCAGTCCACCACAGTTCAGTTAGCATGATTCCAAAAATTAATTCCTTAATGTGTTATATTTAAAACATTTAAAATAAATGAATGTACTTCAATAATATGACTAGCATACTAAAACCTTGTATATTCTTGACATTTTTTCAGCTTTGGATAATTCCCAGCATTCTTGGCAGCTCAACTCTGTACTTCTTATCTGATGACCACTGGGAGACCATCTCCGCCTGGATCTATGGTTTTGGCTTGTGTGGCCTTTTTATTGTGTCGACCATCTTTCACACCATCTCATGGAAAAAGAGCCACCTCCGGTTAGTTTGTTGAAGTTCTTGTGCTATTTGGTGACCACTTTATGGTAACAGTTGTTTCACCGATTGATAAAAAAGATTTCCTTGCTCAGTTATGACATTTTTTGTCTCAATTAATGTATTATACAGTATACTGGCAAGCTCAACATTGACTGTAATTAGGCTGAAGATCAAACCCAAATCTATAGAGCTGTGAGGCATCAGTGCCAGTCTACCCCTGCCGAATGATTTTTTTTGCTAAGCGTGCCTCTCACGCACATTCATTTGAAGTGTTAACTCTCTATGAAAGCGTCCCTGCAGTTTCATTCAAGGTAAGTTTAATGCAGGATGGAGTACTCAAACAAGAGGCAAGGTTATTTGTGCAGTGAGTTTTAAAGCCAGATCATTTACCTGAGGATAGATCACAACTTGATGGGGGTCACTGCGTGGTCATCCATGATTAGAGATATGATGTATGCCCTCCAAAGTACAAGAAGGATTTTCAGATTAAATTTCAATAATGTGAGCAGAAAGCCAGAAATAGCATTCTATTTATTTCCACGCCAAAAATATCTTTTATTCTTCAGTTTGGGATTAAAAAGGGCAAATGAGAAGGGATGGATTTTTAAAATGAAGTTCATTTTTATATGATGCCCTTCACTGAGTACTGTCTCAGAGTGTTGTTAGAATGGATCCCCTGCTGCCAGGAGGGTGGAAGCATTTTAGGACCTTCCTTCATTTTGCACTACCAATAAAATGAACTCACTCCCTTGGAATTTTTTTCCATTTTATTGTTATCCATTGTCCAACCCGATGAATCCAAACACAGGGTCACGGTGGTCCGCTGGACCCAATCCCAGCCAACACACGGCACGAACCAATCCAGGGCAGGACACACACACTGGGGACAATTTAGAATCACCAATCCACCTAACCTGCATGTCTTTGGACTGTGGGAGGAAACCAGAGTACACAGAGGGAACCCATGCAGACACGCAGGGAGGACCTGGGAAGCGAACGCGGGTCTCCTAACTGCGAGACAGCAGCACTACCACTGCGCCACTGTGCCGCCCTGTCATTCAAAATTGAACCACGGAAGGTTTAATTTGACTTTTTTGATGCTGAACACTAGAAAAAGACTGTCAACATGAAAACAGATCTCTGCAAAGCCAACAAAGACAATCACACTATGTACTACTGCCAAACTACCATATGAAATCGTGAAAAGAATAAAAATTGACATAGAAAACGACTGGCGAACAAAGCAAGCAATTGGTTGTGTGCCATATGCACACACATATGCATCACATTACATAAATGAAAGCTGAAAATGAAGTGGACTTGCAAGTGATTAATCAGTTTCATTCATAAAGAAAGGCTCATTTCAGGCTGTGAAAAAGTGAAGGTGTTATTTTGGAAAAACTATTACTTCTTTCACAATTTACTGTTGAGGTGTGATTACGACTGACTACTGACTGGCTGTTGTGAGCTGTGCTCACTGCCGGCAGCAGCCAGGTTGACCTAATGCAAATGGGTGATATTCCTATATACAGAGCTCACTCTACATGAATACATCCAGCACGTCAAGGCATGATGCAATATAAATGATGCCCACCAAGAAGTTGTAAGCTAGCACTGAGAACATCTATAGTATCTGACTGATACAAAGGTACTGGACATATCTTACTGACCCTGTAAAACTCTCACCTTGATTGATACAAAGGAAATGGACATAGTTACTTACCTATATACTAAGGGTTTGGCGTTGTAGTGGACTCATCACTATCAACTGCCAGACATTGTTCAGAAGCCATTAAGAAGGCTAACAGAATGTCAGGTTATATAGCACCTTGATGTGTGGAGTACAAAACTAAGGAGGTTCTGCTTAAGCTTTATAACACCCTGGTGAGGCCTCATCTGGAGTACTGTGTGCAGTTTTGGCCACCAGGCTACAAAAAGGACATAGCAGTGCCAGAGAAAGCCCATAGAAGAGCAACTAGGCTCATTCCAGGGCTACAGGTGACAAATTATGAAGAAAGATAAAAAGAGCTGAGCCTTTTCAGTTTAAGTCAAAGGAGATAATGATGTGACATGATTAAGGTTTTAAAAATGACATAAGAATTTAGTATAGTGGATCAAGGTTGCTACTTCAAAATTTTGCACAAACATTGGGAAGTTTTTTCTTACACAGAGAACATGGAATAAGTGGCCAAGTAGTGCGATAGACAATAGAACCTTAGGAACCTTCAAAACTTGACTTGATGTTATTTTTGGAGTAATTAAGTGGATTAGACTGCTGGGCTGAATGGCCCATTCTTGTCTAAATCTTTCTAATTGTACAGTATACAAATGGACAGAAAACAATATTTCTCAGATAAAGTAAAAGGCATAATGTACAGTATGTAACTGTTTATGTGTAAATCAACATGCCATATTAACCAATAAACCAATTCATAAAGGTCTTCAACATGCTTAATATAATCCTCATAAAAGAAAATTATACTAGATGTCGGGACCAGCCCTCCCTGTAATGAGACATACCATTATTGAGGGTGCCCACAGGTGTACACTCCTGGGTTTAGTCCATTTATTGGAGTGTTTTGATCAACAACATCTGCTTATATAACACAATTTCTTACATAAGAGTAGATTATATGGCTTTACAATAATAATAATAGCTAAAGAAAGTTGCAAACAGAAAGATAAAAAAACAGAACAAGGATGAGAAACAAAATGTCCAGATGACAAAGGTGGAAAACAAAAGCCCCAGCTGTCTAGACGCTGGAAAAAAAAAAAACCTCTAGGGGTTCCATGGCCAAAAGACTGCCCAGCCCCTTCTGCGCATTCCATGGTGCATACATGATCTTTTCTTTGGCACACCACATAGTTTAAGACACCCAGTGACAACACATTACTAAAATAAAGCATCCAATTTCTTTTCAAAGGGAACTTGAGATAGATAGATAGATAGATAGATAGATAGATAGATAGATAGATAGATAGATAGATAGATAGATAGATAGATAGATAGATAGGCACTATATAATAGATAGATAGATAGATAGATAGATAGATAGATAGATAGATAGATGATATAAAAGGCACTATATGATAGATAGATAGATAGATAGATAGATAGATAGATAGATAGATAGATAGATAATAATAATAATAATACATTTTATTTATAGGCGCCTTTCAAACACTCAAGGACACCGTACACTTTACACAGCAACCGACAAACAATACAGTTTTAAGACAGATAGATAGATAGGCACTATATAATAGATAGATAGATAGATAGATAGATAGATAGATAGATAGATAGATAGATAGATAGATAGACTTTTTCACAGGGGGAAAATAAGCTCAATAAATACATAAATATCTATATTACAAAACAAAGGCTGTATATATGCACGGATGCCAGATGCCAGATGTACTGAAAGCGCACACGCACGAGTCAAACCCAGCGGCTTCCCAGAGTCAGTAAGTGGCGCCCAAACAACACAACACAACCTGTAAACTAAACTTCAGGTCACAATACAACCACCGCCCGAACGTGAACACACACACCACCGCATATACAACTTTCGTTTAGTAATGTTTGTACAGTATATATGCTTGGATGGCAGAGACCAGAAGCAAGCTGTGCACAATACAGTACAACCGCTGCCCAAACGCGCACACCACCGCATATACAACCTTCGTTTAGTAATGTAGATCTCCAAGCCGGGATCAGAGGCCAGAAGCAAGCCGTGCACAATACAACCATCGCCCGAACGCGAATGCACACACCACCGCATATACAACCTATTGACGTTGACCAGATAAATAACCAAGTGATTGGATTGCTTCCTGAAGAAAGCCACATCATTCTAAGTACTGACAGTGTTGATTCTGAACACGAAACTGAGCATCTTCATTTCGCATTAGAATATTTAAACACTATTAGCCCGGCCGGATTACCACAACACAATCTTAACCTTAAAGTAGGGACATCCGGCGTTCGTGTGACGTTAAAGTGAAGGTTTTAACTACTCCATACCAGGGAGAGCTAATTCAAGGATAGGAAACCATCTTTACCAAAAATGTTGTTTATAAGTAAATTTTTGATTAACTATTTTGAATTTACCATTTTATGAATTTTTTGTTTCCAATTTACTTCATTTACACCTTTGCACTCCGATGTTTTTTTACTTATAAGTGCAGCATCTCAAAGACATTTTGGACTTAAATGATATAACAATTACATTTCAATTTTAGTTTTAATAAATTGGTTAATATTCGTACAAATATATTTATTTAATTAAATGAAAACTTTCTCAGGACGCTCCCAACCTCCATCATTTTTCATCCCTCCAAAGATCGGAGGAAACAGAAAGTGACTGCCATTCTTGGATTTGCGATTCTTTAGAGAATCGGGGGATTACTGGTTTATTATATTATGACAAACAACCATTCCTCCTCCTCAAATACACACCAGAATGACTAAAAGGAAAAAAAAACTAAAAAGATATAAAATCTTCGGACTTGGCTAAAGATAAAAAGAGCAGTCTCAGTCCCTGTGAGGCATTATAAAGTTGTATTGTTGTAGACATGAAAGAGCCCCAGTTTCTTTTCTAGACACACTTCTGCTGAATAATTCCTCTGCTAAAAGTCCTCAGTGCTAGTGTGTCAGAAAGAGGATGTGAGGCATTGTTCATGATGGCTGTCAGTTTTGTTTTCATTCTCTATGACCTCCAGTGGGTCAAGAGTGCGTCCCATAACTGAGCCTTCCCTTTTAATGAACTTACTGATCTGGTGGGCCTCTTTTGAACTGATGTTACCAGCCCAACCCACCACAGCTTAGAAAATCTCACTGGCCATCACAGAGATATAGTACATCTGAAAGATTTCACTATTAAAGGAGCAGAATCTCATTACAAAGGAGAGCAGTGACCTAAACTGGAATTTAAAACTTCATCTGTTAGGTTGTTATGCCAGAATTTTACCCCTTCATCTTTTAAGAAGTCATCCAGGTCTCCATTTCAGCTACATGTCACAGAGGTCTCTTCCAGATTTCCTTACTCCCTGTCATGGAGTGTGGTGCAGTGTCTAACGTTTTTGACTTTAAACGTTAAGGTTTGTTAGTTTCATCCTTGCCTCTGACCATCTGTGTGACCCTGGTCAAGATACTTTAACCTACTTGAGTAAAAAAAAGCACACAAAGAAACTCCCCATCAAATTTAAACACAGTACAATGAAATCTTACATGGACATCTCTAACAGACAAGAGACAGGTGAACAATCCAAGCAACTGACAGTAAAGATGGCACCGTGCATTAAACACAACATCAGGAGGAAACATTCCTGCAGTGATCAGCATGAATGGCTGTTGAGTAACCTTACAACCCATGGATAAAAACTGAATGTGGTGGTGTGTGAATTAATGGACCTGTACTGCTTGTCAGATTGCAGGTGGGAGAAAAGTGTCAGTGCCGGCTGGCTGAGGTCTTGTTAAATTTTCTAAAGCAGTATGTCCTTAACAGTAGAGAGCTGCGTGTCAGCGACATTTTGAGCTGGCTTCACCACCCTGCCGAATGAAGGAGATGAACCTTTTCAATTTAAGCAAACAAAGATTAAGAGAGGACATGACTGAAGTGTTTACAATTATAAAAGGAATTACTACATTAGATCCTAGTTGTTACTTTAAAATAAACTCTACAAGAACACTGTGGCACGATTGGAAGGGGCAGATTTCGCAAGAGATGTTGCAAAGTTTTCCTTTACACAAACATTCTATAGGCACATGGGAACTAATACCAAGTAGTGTGGTGGAGAGCTGGACTTTAAAGACCTTCAAACCTTGACTTGATATTATTTTGGACAATCAATGTGAATAGGATGGATGAGCTTGTTGGGCTGAATGGCCTGTTCCTGCCACAGCTTTGTCTAATGTTCTAGTTTTCATGTGGTGTGAAGTCTTGAGTTGAGTGTGTGCCTTACCAGGATATAATTTAGCCAATGAGAATGGGCTCCATGCCGCGTCTTTCTGTGTTTTATTCATTGTGACAGATGGGGGTCTCTATTGTCCCCTTGAACCCTCAGACAACACGTCAGACACCAGATAAAAGTCACAAATGAATTTCATTTCATAAATTGTGCACCTCCACCTCCACACTAATCCAATAATAATAACAATAATAATTCAAATACAATAAATCTTCCACTCCCAGATGCTTCGTTACCCTTCCTCTCAACTAAGCTCGCCTGCTGGGATCTCCCACAGTCCTTTTATAGTTCATGACCCGGAAGTGCTTCTATCCCTCAGTCCATGTGATTTCCCAGCACTTCCAGGTCAGATGAAAACTCCTGCTTTTCTTCAGCCTGGAAGTACGTCATTTCCTCTGTCCCCATGACTGGGAAGTACTTCCGGGCTATACGGAAAATAGAAGTCCCTGAGCCTCCCTGCAGTGTCCCCTGGCGGCCCCCACGGTATTCAGCAGGGCTGTGAATTAAACACCAAGGTCCATGATGCCCTGCTGGAATTCGGGGCACCTTCATGTTGCAGGGAGGGCTCCATCTGGCGGCTTGAGGGTATTGGCCGGGATAAACTGTCGGCCATATACCACATCATATATCTGAGAAAAAAGTATTTGTGGGCCTCCCTGATGATGGCTGAGATGTCAGTTAACCACTTTATCATCATGTTTGTCAGTAATGGTGACAACAGGAAATTTAAAGTTGCTGACTCTCTCCACTACACCCTCTCTGAGGTAGATGTTCTGCTTCCTAACATTTATGACCAGCTCCTTGGTTTTGTTGATATTCAAATGCAAATTATTTTTTTTTTGACACCACTGGTTCAGAATGCAAATTTGACACACTACTCTTCAACATGTAGGATGTGATGGTAACGGTCCACTCATGTTGAGCTCTGCCATATTGGCAGGTGGCAGTAAGTCGAGAGGCCTGGTGTTCATCTTTCATGGTGAAACAGTGGTAATGCTGAGATAAAATTGAACTCGGTCATAGCAGTTTTTATTATCCTGCTGCAAGGGATATAACACCTGCTGTAGAGTTGTGAAGATATGAAACTGTAATCCATTGTTCTGCATCTGTGTATTTCAAAAGTGTCTTTGAACATTCTGAACGTTTTAAAGCTCGTGAACGTTTTAAAGCTCGTGGTGAAAGGGCTTTCTCCGTCTGTGCACCCAGGCTCTGGAACTCCCTGCCCTTAGTGGTTAGGCAAGCCGCTTCAGTCACCACATTCAAATCTCGCCTAAAAATGCACTTCTTCACATTGGCTTTTAATTCTTAACCTGTTTCATTTTCCACTTGCCTTTTGCTATTTTCTCTATTTTATTTGGTTCCCTTGACCTGTTTTTAGTTTCTCTGTTTTAATTCTCTCTTAATGTTTATTTTTAATATTTTGCTTTTAGTCCTGCTTGTTGTAACTGTACAGCACTTTGGTCAGTTGTAATGCTGTGTTTTTAAGGGCTCAACAAATAAATATGGTATGGTATGGTATGGTATTCTTTCATCAGTCCTGTACATTTTGCTTGAAGATTTTGCTTGCTTGAAGAAAAGCCTCCTTATTTGATCCTTTAATGCACTCGCCCTTAGTCTCTACTAGGTATCCTCAGGTACTTGTTTTACAATTTAGGTGCAAGAATTCTGTTAAATCAATGCTTTGGAGAATTTCTGGGACCAGTAATAGGTCTCTATGTAGATTCCTCTGTTTAGGAATGAAGAGGCTCATTTCTCTTCTGTATTGCCTGAACTAGAAAGAAACATTTTTGAAAATGATTAGATGAGAAAATGTAGTAAGAGACGCACAAAGTTCATTAATAAGAAGGCAGTCCAATCTTTCCTCAGAAACAAAGTGGGCAAAACTGAAATCACAGTCAAATGTTTGAAAGAGGTCTGTTCAAGCCAATGTCAGAAGAATTAGGAGTAAAAAGAAGTAAATATTCATGTGAATGATGTCATCATTACGCCATCCCATTGCATTGTGGAAATCCTCGCCTTAGAAACAAAGGACATGAAATCTACAAAGTAGCCATGCCCACAGTCCATACAAAATGGTGCTAAAAGGTAACATAAAAATAGTGAACCTTTTATTAACTCCATCGAGTTATCAATCTGCAGAAATGGATTCTTTGGATCTGAAAACCCATAAGAGACAAACGTATGACTATGATCACTTTAGAATAGTGCACAAAAAATTAAATAAGAGCCCAATCATAATATCTTCACTTGTCAGTGTTGGACATGCTTTTCAGGCCAGGATTCCACTTTGTAGATCGCAGCACAGCTTCAGGTGCTGTTATGTCTTTCTTTATGGTGCGGTGTCTACAACTGCATGTCACCACAAATGTAGCCTCACTAGCATTGCATAGAGAATATGCGTAATGTCTCTTGACTTGCACTTATTAGCTTCTATGATATAATATTTTATTTGTCCTTTTAATTAACAGTTTACCTAGAGGGTGACAATATTCACTTGCCTTAACCACCTAGACCCCACTCTGCTTCCTGCTCAATCCCCTAGTGTGCTTGCATCACTCAACCTTCATTTTTCATTGCTTAATGTTCACTGTACTTGCATGCAACACATTTAATTTGTTTATATTAATTTCATTTTCCTAATGTTTGCCCAGCTTAGACGATTGTGAAAGTCTTCCAATAAATATGCCACCTATCTACTTAAAAATTCTTTCTGTGTGCGTCAAAACCAACATTACGCAGTATAACAAAATGCAGACCTGATCAGAGCTAAATGCATGATGCAAAGTTATGAATAAAACAGTGTGCCAGCTTTATAGGGTATTGTTTGTGATAGTACACAAATGTTAGCACTATCTTACACTCTGCATTCATTACTTTTTCCTCCTAGAAACTCTATGAAATGACGTGATGGTGCTTACATCCTGTTTTCCTGTTCTTCATATTTGGACCATGAGTCTGCTTAAGTGCTGCTGCTTCCATTTGCTAATACAAAGCTGCTGGCTCACTCACAGTGATTGTATTATGATCTATATCTCCAGCCTAAGTAGACCAAGGGCACACTGAAAGATTGATTCTGTCATTTGCCCACCCATGAAATGATGAACTGATGTATACAAGCCAATTGCTCTATCCTATATTATGGCCTTGAAACATTTAATAATGAGGAGAAAAAATGACTGCAGTTCTTAATGCTCTTCACATACTTTCATGCTTGACATTAAACTACACTTACAGTACATAAATGACCAGTTGCTGTTCCAAGAAACAAGGTTCAGTTTTGTATTGGTGTCTAGAAATAACTTTATTCCATCCGACATGTTCCTGTTATTTGCAGTTTAATTCCTTTTCTGATAAACACCAGAACGATTTTAAAAGCAAAACTGCATTTTGGATGCAGGTTTTAGCAGGGAGCTCCTATATTAATCTGTCTATAATAACCACTGTTTTGAGGTTGAAATTCAGTGAAAACACTCTTAAGGCTGTGCCACATTACACAGCTTTTCCAGTGATTTTCAATCATAGCCTTCAGTCAGAAGTAGTCGGTGGTCTGCTCCTGTGAAGATGGTCGCGTGATGTGACATACCCAGCAACTCACTCCATCTACTTTGTGACTAGTTCCAATAAAATAAAACAACCTGCCTGAGTGCTGACAACCAAAGAATACTTATCTGGATGTCAATGCATACAATACAGCAACAAGACATAAGAAACTTGGGGGCTGTTGACCTCACAAACAGAAGAGAAGCTTGTTTGTCTGATGTCTCATGTTTGACATACTGTGACAAAATGGGAGAAAAGAAAACAAAGAGCTGATATTGCAGCTGAATTCACAATACGTGTTAACTTTCATACAACACTGGCCCCATCAGGCAGCATGCTATTGAATGCCAGAAAATGGGTTGAGCACGGCACTCAGTCAGTAAAGTAGATATGGCCAGTGATTTTCAGTCATTTAAACTGACACTGCCCAGCAAAGCAATCAGCAATTTCTGTCAATAAATCTGCTATACTCCATGACTAGTAGTCATTTAATGTGGCCTCAGCCTTGGAATGAGAAACCTGATTGATCACTAAGAGACAGACAGACAGACAGAAAGACAGTCAGACAGACAGACAGATAGATAGATAGAGAGATAGAGAGATAGATAGATAGATAGATAGATAGATAGATAGATAGATAGATAGATAGATAGATAGATAGATAGATAGATAATGAAAGGCACTATATAATAGATAGATAGATAGATAGATAGATAGATAGATAGATAGATAGATAGATAGATAGATAGATAGATAGATAGAACTTTATTTGCTCCCAGGGTAAATTTGGCATGATACATAAGTATAAAGCAAAAAACAGAAATGTTATTTATGCCTGGCACATGTCCCTGGTTATCTTGGACATCTGCACAGATATTTTGGGCTGTCAAGCCTGTTTGAAAAGCAAATACAGCCAAGCCTCTCAGTGTTCACAGTAGCTCCTAAACTCATTTCTTGACTAGTTTGTGTGCCCAGCTTACCTCTGTTATGATCTGCCTGGTCCAAAAAAAATCTCAAAAGTGCACCAGCCTTAAAAACAAGAGCACTTTACACTGATCTGAACCTAAATGCGTAGGCCTCACCACTCCCAATTAGCCTAGCTTCAACCTGTAGTTACAGACTTATCACCTAAACAGGTATAAAAATGGGGAAACATTTTAAAATAAAAATACCCACAAAGGAGGAGAGGAAAACCATAAAAACTTGTGACATATGAAAACAAAATAATGTTGCTTTCATATTTTAAAGATTTTTTCAAAAATATTAAAATATATGCAGCAAGAATAAAAAGCAGAGCAAAAGCATAGCTGCATTGTGAAATGACTCTAATCCCACAAAATGGAAAACTAATCTATATATATAATTCACTAAGGGCACGCAAGACACTTAGCACAAGCAAGACAGAGCCCCGCCCGCCAACTCTAAGACCATGGGATACGCTCGGCAGAGTCCCGCCCACCAACTCTAACCCTCCTACCATGTCATGGGATACGCACGACAGAGCCACGCACGCCAACTGTAACCGTCCTCCCGAGTCCAGCGTCGCTCTCGAGGCACGCAACAACTCACCACACGCAGCCTCAGTCACTTTCGTCTGTGCAAAAGTCCACAAGCACCTCCGAGCCACGTTGACTTTACACCGCATGCAAGATCCATGATCGCCAACTCACAGAGCCCCGCCTGCCAACTCTAACTAAGGGCAAGCAAGACAGATAGCCACGCCCACCAACTCTAACTAAGGGCAAGCAAGACACAGAGCGCACGCAAGACAGAGAGCCACGCCCACCAACTCACAGAGCCCCGCCCACCAACTCTAAGACCATGGGATACGCACACATTTAGTGTATAAATGGATATAGATAATTACATGTAAATGATTTGCCAAAATCTGTTGTATGTAAACGATACTGTTTAAAACGTTATTGTTTTTTCATCAGAACACCCAGTTTCCAAGTCTACCTGTATTAGTTTAAATGGCACTTTTACCACTCGCAATAGGGCGGACACGCTGACTTATCGTGTCGACTGGGCAACACAGTGAATGCGGCGTTTATTTATATATGTCTATGTTTTCCGTAGCCTGCTACAGGAAGATACTCTCTCGACCATTGGCACTGGTTTCGCTCCTTGCTATTTTCGTTATGCTGCGATGGTGGCTTCCTAAGCCTTTGTTATACTGAATTCCTTTCTCACCGTTTTCCATTCCTATTCTTACACCGCCATATGCTACGGCAGGCTTCGGCTAGTACAAAATAATTGCGACAGAAGTACAATAAAGAAAAGACAAAACTAAAACACAGAATTAATAACAAAATACTATTAAAAAAATAACAAAAACATTAAGTAAACAAAAAATGTATTTGAACCAGGGATGAGACCCTATCTAGAACATAACAGAATTTCAGACGGATACTTAGACATTTCTCGGTATTTTCTCTTCTCTGAAATCCAGTCTCCTAAAAAAACCTAGTGGAGATCAGAGTGCTAGTTTAGTATCAAATTAAATCTGTCTTTAATGGGGATCATTTACACTGAGGTCTCAAATCAATGTATAGTTCATTTGTAGTTTTGGGAGAAGACACATTAATGGTACTGGATAAAAGCTCTTTCTAAAACACATCAATTACCTCTTCTTTCTGCCTTTTCTCTGAAGACTTGTGTATCCCATAAGGAATCGATGAGTTATTTTACAACAATGCCCTAATTCACATTACAATTAAAGAGAGACACATACAGCAAATTAAATGAAGTGGCTACAAAAAGCTGCCCTGCTGTGCAATCTGTTTAACATTATTAGCCATAGTTAGCGTTTGATCTCCTTTGCATATCAGAAATGATAGACCACCCAGTCAGGTCTAAGGGTTCAGGAATAAAGCAACATTTTGAAAACAATTCAAGGTTAAGGTTGTTGCAACCTACCCCAGCAATAAAGGCCACAAACTAAAAACCAGTAATGACAAAACTCCAGTCTATCACAGGACTCACACGTGCACACACTCACATCCACACAAACACTCAGGGCCAATCTGAAATGACCATTATTAGGGGATGAGGAAGGAAACCTCTGTCTCTGAGAAACAGGGAAAATGTACATAATCTTCAGGGACAATGACTTTATATGGGTTTGCAAACATTCTTAGACTTTGAGCTTCAGTTAATGCCAAAAAATATGGCTTGTCAGAGCACCTCATCTTACTATTGGACAAGAGTTAACAGTTTGACAGAGTGGGGAGTAAATCAGAATGTAATATTAATAACACATTTGATGTATATGACACCTGTTCATTTGACAGTGAAATATAGGATTTCAGGATAAAAGTGTAACTGTTTAAAGAATGACTCTAGATATGTACAACAACAATTAAAAACCTTGATTATACTTTCTGCTGCAGTGGGTTGGCACCCTGCCCGGGATTGGTTCCTGCCTTGTGCCCTGTGTTGGCTGGGATTGGTTCCAGCAGACCCCCATGACCCTGTGTTCGGATTCAGCGGGTTGGAAAATGGATGGATGGATTATACTTTCTGACAACTGAATTGTGTGTTCATGCCAGGTGACCATATACTAAGGGCAGCCATTACTATTAACATACATACTTACTATCTCTGCATCCCAGAATCACTTCTAGTATCTATTCTACCCTTTAGGGGTCCCTTTTTTCCATTACACCCCATGGGAAGTATGGTGTAGGGGCAATGACATTGGACTGTAAAAACTGCAAGGCTGTGGGTTCAGTTCCCACCTCACTGTCACTGTATGACACTGAACAAGTGACTTGGCCTGCCTGTCCTCACAAGTATACACTTGTGCAAGAAACTGTAACATGCAATGAATAAATTACCTTGTAAATTACCTTAATTAAAGACATATGTTTTAATAAGTAACTGCATTTAGCCGTTGTCTAAATAAAACCTTTCTTACTGGATGCCCTGATGTTCTCATGACTATTGGCCATAACAAATTCTCCTAGGCCTTCTCCATTTGAATGTGTCTAAGCTTATCAAATTGAAGCATGTATTACAGCTCAGAGGTGTATTTGCAAACGTGGACAGTTTGGAAAAGGCTGCTGCCAATCTTAATCCCGTCAAACCTGTAATGTTAGGTGATACTCACTTCTGGTTCTCCAATCCACGCAATGCTTTGTTAACCATCAGCTAAAAATGGTGGCACCCATGGGAAACAAAAATGGAATCCAGAAAAGGTATAAAATATGCTACCCTTTAGAAATACTGTTGGAATACAAAAGAAATAATTATTTTTGAATTGTGTGCTGCGGGGATTTGCAGTCCCTATTTTATGGGAGTTCTGCATGACATGGTCTTATATAGTGCTTTTCATACCTAGTCTATCTATCTATCTATCTATCTATCTATCTATCTATCTATCTATCTATCTATCTATCTATCTATCTATCTATCTATCTATCTATAAACCTAACAAACTCATGACAGAAAGGGTAGATGGAGGCCACTGTAATGTCTTTCTAAAATGCTAAGATCCTCAGAAGCTGAGTTTCTTTTCTCTTCTGTCTACAGAATGGTTGAGCACTGCTTTCACATGTGTGATCGTATGGTGATATACTTCTTCATAGCTGCCTCATATGCCCCATGGTAAGTAGTCAATTTTCCATAATTTAAAAGTTATTTTGTATCAAGAATGTTAAACTGTAACATTTTTCATCACTATATATACTAGAGCTAGAATCCGGTCAGCACTTGGGCTGCAAGCAGTTTAATATCATGCGAGTCAGGAGCTGGAAGTTAAAAATCTGACCAGTATAACTGTAAACACTGTTGACCAATTCAGGGGACCTGAGCTGCCACCCTAAGACAGTACCATTTAAATGGCAGATGCAACTTAGCAAGTTAGGTGCCATTAGGGTGTCTCTGAGTGTAATAAATGGCTCCTATTATTCATGTCAAAGGAGAGGAGACCTGGAATTAGCACGATACTTTATTAGAGCACGGAGGCTTAGGACTGCATGAACACTGGATATATCTACAGGAGTTCCAAGATCATTCCTGACCCCAGAGGTGGTATCAACTCCATGTCTGGGGTTCAACTTGGAGTCAACAGTGGAGTGAGAGGCAATTGTTTCACTAATGGAAGGAGGAAAGCCAATAGGTGATGTTAAAAAGGTACAAAAGGTAAGAAGGGAAAATTCTGTGTTGGTATTGTAGTGGATTAGTGTGTTCTGTCTGTTAGACATGGCTTAACCCCTCTGTTAGGAATGCTCACTGAGGCAGCTACAATTGGGTTTTCTATCTATTTCTGTTGTACTTTGAAGTCTCCTCGCTTTTATCCCTCGTCTATCTTATCATTTTGCTAATAAAAACTCTTTTTTCAATTACTGTGGTCTTCATCCCATCAATGTTAGATATGGGAAAGACTCAGAGTGCTTTCACTGTATACAATTGTAGAAGCATGTATTACTAGTATCCATTTTTGTCTTTATATATATATAAAATAAATCATTATATATATATATATAGTATATATAAATATATATATACTGTGTATATATATATATACAGTATATATATATACTGTATATATATATACTGTATATAAATTGTTGTGTAAAGTGTCATATAAAGCATGCATGCTACTACTTATTCAGAGATTCTCTTTTACTAGGTACATATTCACACATACTCTCAAAGATAGCATGGCATTTAGGCAGCAAGAGAATGCGCTTGAAATCCAGATGTTTTGCTTGACCTTCAAAACATTTGTACGATGACCTCAAAAACCTGATGAGTTCACTTCCAAAAAATGTCGACAACTGAGTATCAGTTCAGTTACTTTAAAAGCAGCAGCTTACAGTCTGTCATGGCTGAGAATAATTGCAGGGGCAGATCCGATCCTGCCCTGGTAAAAACAATATTGTACACTTGTTTTTTTCTTAAATTGAGCTCAAATAAACATTATTCGTTCTTTTGATCTCTCAGTGATCATACATAACATTTCAAACTTACTACGTGCTCCTATTTTAAACTGTTTACTGCCATAGCTTGTTTCCAGTAAACATGTTAAAACATCAGTTATTCAATGATTCATAGGTCTTCATGACCTTAATTTCTAATTTATTCTAACACCTTTGAGATGTATACAATACATCCCACAAACACATCTGTTTTAATTAGGTTTAATGTGTCCCATGAGCAATATCTCAATCTTTATTTTACAGTATATATCAAATTTCAGAGCATTCTATAAAAAACAGCCATGTAATGTAGTATCAGGGCATTCAACTTTAAACTACATTTTGAAAGTTCAATTCCTGCCTTTGGTTCAGTAGATGATTAATCAGCCCATCAGTCTTGATGCATTTTCAGTGTTGTTACACAATTAAAGGGGAATAAAACCTTTTGTTTCATTTAGAAAATGCATTTGTTTATCTGGTAATGTTTCCCATTCCCCTTTCTTTCTTAGGCTGAACTTGAGAGAACTAGGACCATGGGCTTCTCACATGCGATGGATCATCTGGATAATGGCCTGCACTGGGACTGCTTACGTGTTTTTCTTTCACGAAAGGTGAGTGTGCGTCTGGTTAAAAAGATGTACAGAGCTTTAAATGAATGACACTGCATCTTAGTGACCTTCTCTTTGGGAACCAGTCTTCAACCTTGTATGGCATAATTCAGAAATATTGGAATCTAGCTAAGATCAGACTAGTCACCAGAGTCATTTCAGAGAAGCTTCTGAGTTCATTTTAGCAGAAGCACTACATTCATCCTCGGCCCTGCTGCACAAGCTCAGACCCACAGACAGTTGTGCAGCAAATGTCAATGCCTTAACATGCGTAAGACACATAGAAGGTGACTGTTCACTTTTAAGTTTTCATTGAAGATGCACAGGAAGTGCAGATTTGTGTATACAGTATATACTCTCTCTATATATAAAATCCTAAGCCTGAAAGTGCAAAGATTTTGTGTCGCGTTTTTATGCCACGCTTTTTGTTACACTTTAATTCGGGCTTATTTTAAAACCTACATATATATGTTTGATAACAGTCTTTTCATAATTCATCAAACTTTAATGTGATGTTGTTAGAGTTTCAGATTCTTATTCTGTTTTTAAATTATGAACTAAAAAATATCAACAACTCACGTCCCGTGAAAAGAGACTTTGTTCCAAGAGATTTGATCACGCCCGGGGCCGGAAATCAAAGACAAAGAATAGGAGAGCTGCCGTACAGGCTTTTAAATGTTCAAGATGCAGATCACGCGGCATGGCAGCAGCAGCAAGCCAGCAGCTGATCGAGCAAAGAGGAGGTAAAAAAAAAAACCTATTTATTTCCCATTGTATCACCGTTTTAAGAGGGAGTTTCGGAGGAGTAACCACATCTCCTTGGGGTGCATCCAGCCCCTTTCTTCACAACGCGAACGGCAAAGACGCAAATGTTCTCTCCGAGTAGCAGTGAAGAAAGATAATAGACAGCTACAGAACTGACATACTTGTCTGCATGGTGGCCACATTTGGAATTTTTCCTGTTGTGCGTATGTAGCCCTCACATACAAACCAAACATACATTTTGACACCTGCCTGGCTTGAGTTTATCTAAAGTGAGCTTTGCGTGAACAATTTAGAGCGGAACAGTTATGTAACGGTAAAATGGAAAGGCAACAGTGGTGAGCTATGGAGAGGCAACACCATTTCATGTAATCGGCACAAAGTTTCTGATATTGTCAAGGCAACAGATATCTGGGTCGTGAAAAGTAGTTCAAGGCTCAAACATAAATGCATATTGATGGAAAAAACAAAAGCAATGTGTTCTGGAATGTGCAAGAATCAAGTTATAGCTTGAACTTTCACAAAATGTTTTTAATTTTGTCATTGCCTTCTGAAAAATCACTACAACTTGTGTGGTTTGAATACATACAGTGCAGCACTCTGCATCTAGTTGAAAACTTCAGTGAATTTCAGCAGGTTTTACTCCCTCTGCCCAAAGAAATCTCATTACAGCACATTGTTCAACAATGGTGCAATCCCACTGAGCAGAGTCCATATTCATTTGACATTGGCTTCAACTAGACTAACGGCAGAGCGCTGCACTTTGAGTGTTCAAACTACCCATAAGCCATTGCGAACGTGTTGTAGTGCATCAGCTTCTATCCATTGTGGTTATCGCATCATTTTTAAATTGCCTTTTCTTTTTGATTTACCCTCATATTATTCAATGTTTACATTTAGTTAAATAGTCAGCCTTAATGTCAAACAACATCCGAACACCAAGTAAGCATGCAGAAGTTCTGCAGATTTTCAACAAGTCTTCTTTCCAGTATTAAGAGTGTTGTCCAGTTTAGAGTTCGCAAATGAAGAGGACATTCTATTCATAATTCATTAAATATTTTGAGTGTTGCTGCCAGAGTAATCCAAGATTCTATTAACCCATTTTCCCCAGCTCTTTAAATCAAAAATTAATACGAGAAAATTAACTTGATTAATGTGACACACTCATGGTAATACGGTGGAGTAGCTCCCACCAAGAACCAGTTTAGGTGTTGGGTAGATTGCCACAGTTACTACTAAGGGTAATGATGGGATAGGCCCATTTTAATTGGTCTAATGTGTGCACTACTATGAGTATCCATCCATTATCCAACCCGCTATATCCTAACTACAAGGTCACAGGGGTCTGCTGGAGCTAATCCCAGCCAACAAAAGGCAGGAAACAAACTCCGGGTAGGGTGCCAGCCCACTGCAGGGCACACACACACACACACAAAGCAGAATTTAGGATTGCCAGTGCACCTAACCTGCATGTCTTTGGACTGTGGGAGGAAACCCATGCAGATACAGAGAGAACATGCAAACTCCACGCAGGGAGGACCCGGGAAGTGAACTCAGGTCTCCTTACTGCGTGGCAGCAGCGCTACCACTGTGCCACTGTGCGAACCTACTATGAGTATACCTAGTTTAATTTTATTTAATTTAATCTCTGACCTGCTCACTCTACCCATTGGCTAACCTCCTTTTGCTTCTCTGAGCGGCACACATTTGTCACAAACCTGGAGGTTAAATTAAAATCCATTAACAGATAAGGCTAACTTGTTGCCATGTAGGATAATAAGAATCATCCATCCATTGTCTAACCCACTGAATCTGAATACAGGGTCACGGGGGTCTGCTGGAGCCAATCCCAGCCAACACAGGGCACAAGGCAGGAACCAATCCCGGGCAGGGTGCCAACCCACCGCATGACACACACAAACACCAGGGCCAATTCAGAATCGCCAATCCACCTAACCTGCATGTTTTTGGATTGTGGGAGGAAACCAGAGCGTCCGGAGGAAACCCACGCAAACACGGGGAGAACATGCAAACTCCACGCAGGGAGGACCTGGGAAGCGAACCCGGGTCTCCTAACTGCGAGGCAGCAGCGCTACCACTGCGCCACTGTGCCAACCTACTATGAGTATACCTAGTTTAATTTTATTTAATTTAATCTCTGACCTGCTCACTCTACCCATTGGCTAACCTCCTTTTGCTTCTCTGAGCGGCACACATTTGTCACAAACCTGGAGGTTAAATTAAAATCCATTAACAGATAAGGCTAACTTGTTGCCATGTAGGATAATAAGAATCATTAATATATAATTAGTCATTTTTATATATACAAAAAAAGCATAGTGTTTATATTTAGTTCCAGAAGCTTTTATTGTCAGGTATAAACAAGCAAACGGATGTTTGGACTTTACAGGATAAATGTTTTACTTTGCAAGAGGCCCATAGGTTAGTGCTGCTCAATCCAGTGTCCTCAGTCAAATCCTGTGTCTGCTGGTTGTCTTTATGTTCTCTTCAGGTCTGCACATTTCTACTCAAGGATGTGTGGGTATTACCAACTGGACCTGTATGATGGGTTGGAGCCTCACCCAAGTATGATTCCTGCCTTGCTCCCAAGGCTGCTGGAATAGCTCTGAACCTAAACTGCGATGTTTATCTATACATCTTTTTCTATGCCTGCTTCATAATGAATCTCATATACTCTGTAACTTTCAATTTCTTACTCTACTCTCAACTTTTTGACAAAGAGCAGAGTTAGCCTGGAGACCGAAAGGCATGCAATTAAATGCTGAGCACATGGATTTCTCTTTTTGTAAAGCTGCCTGCACGTCTCACACTACTGGCTATTTCTCTACTTGCCAGTTACGCCCTACTTGCCGGGAAGAAGTTGCTGTACGAGAAGTTACGGTGTGAGAGTGGGCAGATCAGGAAGAACAACATTCAAAAGTAGCAGTGTGCGTTTTAGAACTTCTTCTCTTCTCAGTTAAAATGACACTCTTGCTGCTACCTCCAACAAAACATGGTCTGCCCTAAAAGAAAACTCTGCTTTAATTTAAAATCCCCTTCCTCTCACTGAATAAAAAAGCATGTATGGGTAATATAGCGTCTTCATAGTAAGGTTGGGACCATGCATTGATAAAGCGTGTTTCTGAACCACCACATGACAAATCACTCGAGGATCCCAAATTAGGACGTGAGTGCAGCTATACAGAGGGTGACACCTCAGCACCACACTAGGGAAGGTGTTCGAATGGAATAGTGGGAGTTTTTGTTACAGTGGCTGGACTGCCAGTCCTGCCACTAACCCCTGAGCTTTCCCTGCAAGTTGAAGGACCTGCTTGCATGTTAATGTCATACACAAGACGGAGCAATTGCAGTTTAAGGGCCTTCCTCAAGGGCCCAATGGAGTGGAATCACTTATGCCATTTACAGGATTCGAACCAGCAACCATCCGATTGCCAGCACAGATCCCTAACCTCAGAGCCACCACCATACACACTTTTCTCTGTGCTAGTAAAAAGCAAATATGATACAGGATGATTCTAAAAAAGGAAAAATATTATAAGAGTTCCCATAAAAATGCGTAAATTATTCTATATATGTTAGGAATATGAATAAACGGATTAAAAATAATGACAGGTTTGATATTCTTATAAATAGTATTCTGTATCATCTTAAATTACTGTAAACATTTTTGTAAATAGTGTATTAAACCATGTACAGGAAATGCTTTCTTTTTTTTTAACACATAATAACAAAGCACAACTCAACCAAGTGAAAACAACATAGTAAGTACAATAGTAAGTTCCAAAGAAACGCTGTGAAAATCACCCAAAGCAACCTACAAAGTCACAATACATTACATTTTATTATTCAAACAAGGTTTAAAGAACATTTCTTCTAGACCAGTGGCTCTCAAGTTCAGTCCTGGCCCCCTGCTGAGGGTGTAGATTTTTGTTCCAACCAGTCCCTCAATTTTTTTATACTTTTAAGATTCTGTATCATCTTAAAATACTGTAAACATTTTTCTAAATAGTGTATTAAACCATGTACAGGAAATGTTTTCTTTTTTTTTAAAACGTAATAACAAAGCACAACTCAACCAAGTGGAAACAACATCCATCCATCCATCCATCCATCCATCCATCCATCCATTATCCAGCCCGCTATATCCTAACTACAGGGTCATGGAGGTCTGCTGGAGCCAATCCCAGCCAACACAGGGCACAAGGCAGGAAACAAACGCCGGGCAGTGAAAACAACATAGTAAGTACAATATTAAGTTTCAAAGACACACTGTGAAAATCAGCAATTGGGACAGGATGGTGGTGTTTTTCTAGCAGGAGGAGGGTGTCCTAAAATTGACATACATGAGTGTCACTGAACCTACCACAACATAGTTAAAGTCACATATAAAGCCACACCACATAGAAAATCCACCCAAAGTCCCTGGCACATTCATCATGCTTCAGGAGCAGTAGCATACCTTGGGTTTCAAAGTCCTTGTTGCCTTTTCTTGTTTTTTGTTAATTAACAATACAGCAGGCTTGTTGCTCTGTACAATAAGCACTGTGCGCGAAAAAAAATGGTGTTGAGATTTACAGAGCAACATCTTTAGGTCTGAGATAGAGAAGTGTACTGGTGCCGATATTTAAGAATAAGAGAGATGTGTAGGACTGCAGTAACTACAGGGGGATAAAACTGATGAGCCACAGCATGAAGTTATGGGAAAGAGTAGTGGAAGCTAGGTTAAGAAGTGAGATGATGATTAGTGAGCAGCAGTATGGTTTCATGCCAAGAAAGAGCACCACAGATGCGATGTTTGCTCTGAGGGTGTTGATGGAGAAGTGTAGAGAAGGCCAGAAGGAGTTGCATTGCGTCTTTGTGGACCTGGAGAAGGCATATGACAGGGTGTCTCGAGAGGAGCTGTGGTATTGTATGAGGAAGACGGGAGTGGCAGAGAAGTACGTAAGAGTTGTACAGGATATGTACGAGGGAAGTGTGACTGTGGTGAGGTCTGCGGTAGGAGTGATGGATGCATTCAAGGTGGAGGTAGGATTACATCAGGGATCGGCTCTGAGCACTTTCTTATTTGCAATGGTGATGCACAGGTTGACAGACGAGATTAGACAGGAGTCCCTGTGGACTATAATGTTTGCTGATGACATTGTGATCTGTAGTGAGAGTAGGGAGCAGGTTGAGGAGACCCTGGAGAGGTGGAGATATGCTCTAGAGAGGAGAGGAATGAAGGTCAGTAGGAACAAGACAGAATACATGTGTGTGAATGAGAGGAAGGTCAGTGGAATGGTGAGGATGTAGGAAGTAGACAGAGTTCGTGAAGGTGGATGAGTTTAAATACTTGGGATCAACAGTACAGAGTAATGGGGACTGTGGAAGAGAGGTGAAAAAGAGAGTGCAGGCAGGGTGGAATAGGTGGAGAAGAGCGTTAGGAGTAATTTGTGACAGATGGATATCAGCAAGAGTGAAAGGGAAGATCTACAGGACGGTAGTGAGACCAGAGCTATGTTATATGGGTTGGAGACGGTGGCACTGACCAGAAAGCAGGAGACAGAGCTGGAGGTGGCAGAGTTAAAGATGCTAAGATTTGCATTCAGTGTGACGAGAATGGATAGGATTAGAATTGAGTACATTAGAGGGTCAACTCAAGTTGGACGGTTGGGAGACAAAGCCAAAGAGGCGAGATTGTGTTGGTTTGGACATGTGCAGAGGAGAGATGCTGAGTATATTGGGAGAAGGATGCTAAGGATAGAGCTGCCAGGGCAGAGAAAAAGAGGAAGGCCTAAGAGAAGGTTTATGAATGTGTTGAGAGAGGACATGCAGGTGATGGGTGTAACAGAACAAGATGCAGAGGACAAGAAGATATGGAACAAGATGATCCGCTGTGGCGACCCCTAACGGGAGCAGCTGAAAGAAGATGAAAAAAATGGTGTTGCGATTTACAGAGCAACATCTTTAGTTCTGAGATGGAATTGTTTTGGAAGAATAAAACTGTTCAGGTTTTGGGGTATTTTCATAATTCAGCATCTATCCACTTGTATTAATTTTTAGTTGAGTTTCAGGCTGACAACTTCAACTGCCTTGGCAGAGTTATTTATTTAGAGATGGCAAAGAAAAGGGAAAATGAAAAAGAGTACTAAGCTGCCAGGTTGTAGTGTTAGCGGCCACTATAAATAAATCCGCCATGAGCTGTGCCATTAAGGACTTAAATGTTGTAGAAGCACTTGAGCTTTTTCCTTCTTGCACAATTGTGTCACGTTGAATTATGGTATAGACAATGCTAGTGTTGCTGTTTCACGGTTCCAGACTCCTGGGCTCATATTCCAGCCTGCTGATTGTCTGCGTGGAGCTTGTGTGTCCTCTCATGCCTGAGTGGAGTTGAACCGGATACCACAGTTGCCAGGAGCATCTTAAAATCATCAAGGAGGGTTGACTGGTGACTCTATAATATAGCCTTACATAAGTAAAGCGAGGGATGTTAGTAAATGTGCTTTTATTTAAGACACACCTGAAGACTCTCTTGTTTGGTGAAATTCTGTCTAAAGCTAAGATGTTAGTTTTTATTATCTAGGAATTATAACTCATTTGAGTTTTTGTTCTGAGCTCTCCACTTGTGATGATCAATTTTGTAACCTTATTCTTTAACACTTGTTCCTAAACAGTCCCCAGATATTACTCAGTTTAGGTTGACGTCTTATGTAAGTCACTTTGGATAAAACTGTCTGCTAAGAAAATAATTTGTGTCCTATTCAAAATGGGTTTCACTCTTGTTTCTGATGATGTTAAGAATTGAAACTGAATCTGACCTGGAATAAATAGGTTCAGAAAATTACTATTTTGTCACATTTTATGGCATGTGACGTCCAGAGTGTTCTTCTACCTCCACCTACTGGTCTGAAAATATATTGCAATTTTACTCTCTTATTTAACAGACCCTTCACCTAAAGCAATCTACAAAGTCACAATACATTTTATTATTCAAACAAGGCTTGAAGAACCTGCGGTGGGCTGGCGCCCTGCCCAGGGTTTCCTGCCTTGCTCCCTGTGTTGGCTGGGATTGGCTCCAGCAGACCCCCGTGACCCTGTAGTTGGGATATAGTGGGTTGGATAATGGATGGATGGATGGATGGATGGTTTAAAGAACATTTCTTCTAGACCAGCAGTTCTCAAGTTCAGTCCTGGCCACCCACTGTGGCTGTAGATTTTTGTTCCAACCAGTTCCTCAATTTTTTTATACTTTTACTTCTATCTATCTATCTATCTATCTATCTATCTATCTATCTATCTATCTATCTATCTATCTATCTATCTATCTATTTTATAGTGTCGTTCTTCTTGTTTATACCTATTTGACAAGTTACATCAGACCTTTCAGCCATGAAAGTATGTGAGAATTTGTGCGTAAATCCTTCTCTATAGGTCATCTGTGACACTTGTGTAAACCTTGTAAGAGATGGACCTTGAAAAGTGCTTCTCAAGAACCTGTTTAAGGCCATGCCAAATGATGCTATTTTTCCGGTGGGTACGATACTCTAAATTAATTTGACTAACCTAAAAAGGCCCAGCTAAACACAAATGTCTTCCTTAATACAGCCATGACCCTCCATACCCAATACCTTCAATCACTCAGTGACAGCCAATTTTGTTGAGTACAGTATGGCGACTCACACCTCATCGTACACTTGTTCCACCCTTGTTGCACCACCTCACTCTCTGTTTAGATATTGTAGTTCCTCACTTGTCCTGACCAACTGCTGGTTGTTGAATATTTTGCACCTGACATTTCCTACAAATAAAGATATAAAGGCGTGAGTGTCTCATACAGCTGCCATTTCTCTGTTACAAAATATCTGATACAGAAAACAATACATTACACAAAACAATACAATAATAACAAATACAATTTAAATGAACCAAATTCAAGGGAAGGTTAATTACAACAAAGAGTCAGTGCTGCTCAAAATAAAACTAGACAGTCTTCTTTTACTCAGTGGAATGGTGGCTTTCCTTCTTTCCCACCTTCCTAGTGCTACAAGCACTATGTTTTTCATCTCTTGTTCTTTCCTGCCTCTGTCCTGTCTTCCTTTCCATCAGTTAGTATTTCCCCAAAACACCTCTTGAGACTAGACTTATTGGAACTCTACAAGGGAGTGGTCTCTTAGTCCCATCAAGGGTTGTTTATGAAGTCAGGAGCAGATTTTCATACTCTAGGGGCCACCAGGCCATCCTGAGAACATTCTGAGTCCTGCTCAGGTTTTGAAGGGCCAAGCCTCACTTTTGAAAAGACAATGGGCTCCCATTTATTATGGCTCTAGTGAGGGGTGGGTGTTGCATGTTGGTCAGACATGCCACGTGCTGACTTTAAGGGGGTTTCACTGGTCTCCAACTGGTCTGTCATGCCTTCATTATCTCTTTGTGAGGAGATCAGACACCTTTGGGATGGGCCGTGTTGCCTGCTGTCTACAGCCACTAGATAGTAATTGACAATTGACTGGGCTTACCTACTGTCCTGTTATGGGCAGAGGGTATCCTGTAGTCTTTCTTTATTGGTGTCATATTTATTCTATATCTCCTTTTTTTATTTTCATCGTTGCTATCCTCTCCTGGGACCTTCCCAAATGTCCCAAATGCTCCAGAGCCATGTTTAATGTTAGAAGAAATTAAGAAGATCTTTGAGTGATGAGATCAGTAGATCTCTACTACTCTATGCAGACATTAATGATTGTAGAATGCCCAGTTGGGATGGGTTAGTCATGTAGTTCTGGAGCCACCAAGAGGTTTATTTTCTCCAGTATACTTACCAGTTGGAATTTTTACTTTCCTCTTCTCCCTGGGCATCTGACCATAGCTTACTGTATACCTGTCATTCTACACCTTTTGAGATTATAATTTCTCCTTTTTTGTTTTTTGTAAAGCATTTGGAACTACACCCTTAACATGAAATTGTACTATAGGAAAAAATGTTGCAGTTATTGTTGATACATTGACAAGGCCTCCTGCCTCTTGTTCAGACTGGCACATAAAATGAGTGTGGATATGTCTCATGCTTCCTTGCTACCACTTCTGCTCTTGGTATCGCATCCCCTTGTCAGTCAGGAAAAACCTTAAAAATGCCTAAATGCAAATTGAAAAACAAACTCATTTGCTTTGTAATTTGCTGTATCTTTAAGCTACCCTCAGCCTTCACAGTATCTAGTGTATGTCTCTGCACTCATAGATGTACTGTAAAAATGTGCAAAGTTGATATTTGTGTGCAAAACAATATTTACAGCAAAGACAGAATTAAATCCAGCTATAAAGATGAGTTTTTTCCTTCATATTGCAGGTACAAGATTGTGGAGCTCGTCTGCTACGTAGTGATGGGTGTCTTTCCAGCACTGGTCATACTATCTATGGTAAGAAAGCAGAGGCAGAAAGTATGGAGAAGTCATTTGGTGAAGGTTTTGGGTAATAAACATCTTTACATGCTAATATTATTTTCATCACCCTCCTTTCTAAACTTGACTTTCAAGTAGATTATTTTTCACATCCTCCTATTTTCTGAACCTGCTTTTTTATGACATATCTATTTGAAGCCTGTCATAGCAGCTTTGGGGACAGGGCAAGGACCATCCTTGAATGGAATGGTGGTCTACCACCGGGAACACACATACACTTGGCCATTATACTACACCAGTTTAGAGAATACAGTTGGCTGTGTTTTAGAGATGTGGGAGGACAATGGAGTGTCAGGAGAACCACCTAACTAAAAGAGAACTGAACTTTAGGAATGCCAGTGCAATGCAATGCAAGTGAACAGAATAACAAGTTTCAGTGGCTCTAAGGCGATTACAAAGGTTTTTCTACTAACCAATTATCATGTAAAATGAGTAATTAGGATAAGCTAAGGAAGCTGACCTTTAGCACATCCAAAGAGTGGCTGCTGAAAAATGGAGCTCTGCAATCATATGTGAATAATAAGTGAAAAATCAGTCATTTTGTAGCAGTCATGAAGATGCTAAGATTTACACTGTCTGAAGATGGTGGCTTGTTTATTTTATTATGGGGACCTCAGCAGCACACTCAGCCTTGACCCAACACTCACACACCCATACACAGTGACACTGACAAGCAATTAACAATAAATACATAATAAAGATAATAAAGTATATACACAAAAAATAAAGAAGCAACAAAAAAAAATTATTCAAAAAACACGTATGCAAAACCTCTTTCCAAACTCCACCAGCAATAATTATTTACATTACATACATGAGACTGAACGAAACAACAGACACTACTCAAGTAAACAATTAACACGTTAAAGTCCAACACAGCCCAGTACAGCAGGCACAGATGGCAATGCGTGGAATGAAAAAAACATGCGAAGAGCCAGCTAAAAGAAATGTCAAGTTTTGTCCTACCAGGTTCCAGGAAGATTTGGCGTGATTGGGAGCATTACCCAGAAGATGACGTATCCATACATGGGACGCAGGCATAGGACAGCACATACATCCAGAAGAAACTGTAATCCACGGTGGTTGTAAACCAATAGTGTATGTGATGCACAGAAAAAAATTACAGTTGATCGCGATCCCCTCAGCATATTTTTGGCTCCTTTTTAAAGAGTCCACTTAGTGATTCTTCTCCCAGCAACTCCGGTGCCCTCTGAATCTGCCCAATGGCAGAATACTGCCTGGGGGGCTGCTGGTAGTCATAGGCAATTAAAATACTGCTGCTACAATTTCAAACAGTAAACGCCATTAGCAACAGAAGTAATATCTTGGCTGTATTTTTAAAACAATTTGATGGTATCTTGATAAAAATGGTAACTTAGTCTATAAACAACATGAAACTTTATGGGTGTGTCCACACTTTTGACTGGTAGTATATCAATATATACTGTATGTATTAAATAAGACAATTAATTGAAGGCACTTTTAGTCCCCCCATCAAGTATACGAGACATAAAGGGTAATTTATGGTTAGATTATGTAATCTATCAACTGAATACAAAGCTTATCTATTCACTAAACTTCATTCTAGCAAAAAGCCCTAGCATTCCATGTGGGGTTATTTTTGCTGTACTCTGTGGCTACCAAGATGAACACCAAGCTCCCTGCCAATCCTGCATGGGTTAAACAGGCAAGAAAAGAAATGGATGGGTTTTAATAACTGTGATTAACATTTTAAATCAAACTCTACCACTAGCAATGAATACAAAACACACTCAGAATTAACTATAAGTTATTCTTACTTCAGAATGCAATATATGAAATCTAACCGACTATTTAAAGATTGGCCTCTGGAAACTTGTTAAGGATAAATGTTGCACAAACACAGACACATGGAATAAGCTACCAAGTAGTGTGGTAGACAGTAGGACTTTAGGGACTTGATGTTATTTCAGAAGAATTAAGTGCATAGGACTGGCGAGCTTTGTTGGGCTGAATGGCCTTTTCTCGTCCAGATTGTTCTAATGTTCTACTGTTTGTCTAATGATGACAGCATAAGCTCCCGTTCCCTACAGCCCACTATGGGAATAGACAGGTTCAGAAAATGGATGGACGCATAGATAAAGACATTGTCTCTTTTTCTCCTTTTACAGAGTCATCTGATGGTACATTTTATAAATGGTGCGGCATTGAGTGATTGATTGCTTTCTGTCTTCCACAGGCTCAGCGAGATGGACTCTTTGAGCTCATCCTAGGAGGATTTTTTTACTGCCTGGGTATGGTTTTCTTCAAGAGTGATGGCCGTATACCTTTTGCCCATGCCATCTGGCACCTGTTTGTGGCAATTGGAGCTGGAATTCACTACTATGCCATTTGGAGGTACCTTTACACAACAGACAATGCAGATGCGAAAACCTCAAGATAGCAATCTGCTCTATAAATATGTGACATATAGGAAGATTGTGGTGCTACATCAGCAAGTGAAGAGGTGTCCTTGTCTCCTTCAGTGTTGGTTTTTTCTTTATATTTTTCTAGAAACTGATTTCTCTAACAGTGTTTCCTTTACATTTAAATTGAAAGTGTACAACCAGGAAAAAAAAAAGACAGGCTTAGTAAATTAAACACGAGAAGTGTTAAGTGAATTAGACATGAGAAGTGTCAGAGTGTGCAAAACAGAAATACTTAGGAATCTCATCAGCCTATTAACAAACTGTGGTGACGTGAGATGAATGTCTGGTAGTCTGTGCTTTACAATGACTAACATCAGAAAGAGTCAAAGTAAAGATCTACTAATGTTGTAGATTTTCATATATTTCTTGGTCTTAAAGCGATCAGAACTGTAAGTATATGCCTTGCTCCTCGGAGAAGACATGCCATCATTTTATGTGCATTATGTTCCGTTCTTTGCAATATTGTAAGGCACTGTGTGCACTGATGGTACATTATTAGGAAATTTATCCTAATTTAAAAATGCTAATTCACGTTCAAGGAAAGGTCACTGTACTAATCAGACACCAAGTAAAATACTCTGACCTTGTCGTCGTGAGTCATACAGTTTGAAAGATGAGGTCCACATAGTGTGTAAAATCAATCTGTCTTTAGCTAGTTCACTGCCAAAGAATCCACAGATATGGAACATTACAAGTGCTATTTTTAAACAAATAACAGTAAACCACACTGCCCTTTATTATCTTTAATATAAAACTTAAAAATCCATGCATCGATTTTCTGCAACTACTGTACATAGCCTTGTTTGAGACTTTAGGGATTCATAAAATAACAGAAATTTTAGTAAACAAACACTGCGCACACAGTTGTTTACTTTTAAAAATCCATCCATCTTCAAAGCTGCTTATGTTTGCTGGGCTAAAATCCATCCCTACAGCACGGGTTCAAGGTGGGGCAGAGTACCAAAAATGGCTGGCTTCATTATTATATATTGGTGATCATTTTTTTGCTTTTTATTCCCTGCTGAACTGTCTGTGGCCTTCCTGTCAGTCTATTTATTGATTAATAGTTATATGTGACACATTTGCTTTTCTTGTATTAACTCTACACTGTGTGCACAATTATTAGGCAAGTTATATTTCTGAGGATTAATTTTTAATATGGAACAAATACAGTGCTATCAGACAATGCAAAATGTTAATAAACCTGAAACCTGAATGTTTTACAAAGGAAATGCGAGTGTGAACATTCTCAGGGGAATACATATGTGTGCACAATTATTAGGCAAGTATTAGTGTGCAGAATTATTACGCAACTAAAGGAAAAATGAAAATTTTCCCATCTCAATTGTTTATTTTCATCTGTTAAAGTGAGAATAATAAGCAACTCAAAATTTACAAAGAAACATTTCCGACATTTCCAAAAAAAAAAACAAAACAGCGACCCTTCTTTTCAATAACAATCATACGCCTTCCATTCATAGAGTCTGTCAGTTTCTTGATCAACGTTTTGTGCAGCAACAATCACATCCTCCCAGACACTGTTCAGAGAAGTGTACTATTTTCCTTTCACCTTAAATCTCCCATTTAAGAAGGGCCCACAAGTTCTCAATAGAGTTTAGGTCAGGTGAGGAAGGGAGCCATTCATTCTTTGAACTTTAAGGCCTTTCTGGCTAGCCACGCAGTGGAGTACTTCGATGTATGTAATGGAGCATTGTCCTGCATTAAAATCATGGTTTTCTTGAAAGATGCAGACTTTTTCCTGTACCACATCTTGAAAAAAGTGTCTTCTCAAAAAATGGCAGCAAGTTTGGGAGTTGATTTTGAGTCCATCTTCAACCCAAAAAGGACCAACTAGCTCATCTTTTATATTACCAGCCCATATCAGTACCTCACCTCCACCTTGCTGCCGTCTGAGTCAAAGTGGAGCTCTGTGCCCATTACTGAACCAGCCACGGGCCTATCCATCTGGTCTGCCAGGAGTCACTCTCATCTCATCAGTCCATAAAACCTTAAAAAAATCTGTCTTCAGATATTTCATGGCCCATTCTTGACGTTTCAACTAATATGTCTTGTTCGGAGTGGTCGGGTTTTAGCCTTCCTTACCTTGGCCATGTCTCTAAGCACTGAACACCTTGTACTTCTGGAATATGACAGCTCTGGAGAATAATGGGTTCCTGGTAGCTTCACGTTTGATCCTTCTTAAATCTTTGGCAGTTAATTTGCGTCTTTTTTCTCGACACGTTTCTTGTGACTCTGTTGACTATTTGTAACAAAACGTTTGATAGTTCTGTGATCACGCCACCCTCTGAAAGACTTTTTACAATTTTTGACTTTTCCGAGTCAGCTTATTCTCATTTTGGCCCATTTTGCCTGAGGAAAACAAGCTGCCTAATAATCATGCACACCTTGATATAAGGTGTTGGTCTCCTTAGGCTATACCCTCCCTAACTACACAAATACACATCACCTGATATGCTTAAATCCAATAAGCATTCAAGTTAATACAGCTTGGAGTTGGAATATATGCATAAAAATGATAATATGCTCGAAATAATCACTTGCCTAATAATTTTGCACACACTGTATTATCTACAGTATATAACAAGATAGATCACATAGTGAACATCAGAAAGGTGTCAGGGCAAAATATTTTGCTTTAGTGCCCTTGTAAAGTGCATAATGTAAAAGAAAAAAGAAAGAATATAAGTATTACAAATGAACGGATGTGATGGAGAACAGTCCTGTGACATTTTGTTTGCTGTCATGTGCTCACACAGATTCTTAGACGCAGGTCTCCCACAGACTTGTGGTGACACAACAATAAAAACAACAGACAATAGCCACACCGTACTTTAAACACCACCATTTTATTTAGAACTTTTCACAGCAAGTATCATCTCAAGGTACTTTACTAACCAAATAATTTTGGAATACAGCAGATAGAACAACATTACAAGGTAGGAAGAAGAAATGCAGACTGAGTTGAGCCTGCAAAACAAAACAGCTATAATAAATTCTTCAGATATGAGCCCGACTTTTAGGCCTCTCCATTTATTCTGTATTCCATATGTTCATACATAGAGGAAAAGCATGTGTCTTTTGGTAGTACCTTGTATTGGTGTATACAGTATGCTTGTGCAGGAGCATATGTAATTGTGTGTGTCTGTTTGTAATGCTTGCACCTAGATATGTAGTAGAGGTTGTCAATACATAAGATGAACGTACAGCTTTCTGAAACCAGTGGTTAGCAGTAGAGCATCCCAGTTCAATATGACTTTATTTTTTGGAATCCCAGTCTGGTCCCTGCCTGTGTCGAGATTACATGCTCTTTCTGCATACCTAAAAGTTTTTCTCAATGTACTCTTGTTTGGAGTTTACATGTTCTCCCCAGGGTGGCACGGTGGCACAGTGGGTAGCACTGCTGCCTCGCAGTTAGGAGACCTGAGTTTGCTTCCGGGGTCCTCCCTGCGTAGAGTTTGCATGTTCTCCCCGTGTCTGCGTGGGTTTCCTCCCACAGTCCAAAGACATGCAGGTTAGGTACATTGGCGATCCTAAATTGTCCCTAGTGTGTGCTTGGTGTGTGTGTATGCCCTGCTCGGGGGTTTGTTTCCTGCCTTGCGCCCTGTGTTGGCTGGGATTGGCTCCGGCAGACCCCCGTGACCCTGTAGTTAGGTTCTAGAGAAGAATAATGGATGGATGGGTGGATGTTCTCCCCATGTCTACATAAAGTAGGTGTTTCTCTAGGTGCTTTGCCATGCAGCTGTACCACCCAGAACAGGTAATCCACCTGACCAGTACTTGGATGGGAGACCATCTTGGAAAAGCTTGTGTTGGAATAGATGTTGGTTAGGCAGGCAGGGGCTGCTTCCCCGGTGGCGTGTGTGTGTGTGTATCCCAATGTCCCAGTGCAGTGACGGGGACACTGTGTTGTAAAAAATAGAAATGAGGTCTCTATGGTCATGAAAAAATCTCTGGACATCTTTTGCAATGATCAGGGTGTATCATGATGTCCAGGCTAAATTTCCCATCAAGGCTTAATAATTCCGGCCCTCTAATCATCCCCTGCCTCTGACTGGCTATCTCTCTCACCCCTTCACCTCTTAATAACTGATGTGGGGTGAGCACACTGTTGGAAAATGGCAGCCATTGCTTCATTTAGGTGGATGCTGCACGTTGGAGGTGGTTGAAGTGGCTCCCCTTCTCTATGTAATGCGATTTGAGTGTCTTAAAAAGCATTATATAATCTTCTTCTGCCTTGGGTTTCCTCCCACCTCCCAAAGGCATGCATGCCAGGTTAGTAGGTGACTCTAAATTGGCCCCATGTGAGTGTCTGTGTGTGTCTGCATGAGTGTGTCCTGCAACAGACTGACAAACCTTCCAGGGCTTCTGCCAGCCTTTTGCCCAAAACAGCCAACATACCTATAATTTGAGGTAGTCCCTTAGATCAGAAAATGCTTAAAGCAAGCTGGCTCATGGTGGATAAATGTATGACATTAAATAGAATAATAATATATGATTGAGCAGCAGTCTCTTTTGGAAAGCTGACTTGAGTTAAAACACCAGGCTTCTCTTCTATTTATATGGAGTATACTTGTTCTCCCCTAGTCCAGGGTATGTGTGTGTGTGTGTGTGTGTGTAATGTACCTGGTGATGGACAAATGCTCCATCCAAACTTGGTTACTGCCTTGCACCCAATGCTGCCGCAACACTGAAATGGATTAAGCAAGTTGGAAAATGGATGGATGGATGAACTTAGAATCATTCCAGGACCTCGCCAGGTCTGACTGCACTGATCCTTTCAAGGCCAGTATTAGCTAGTACTGTATACATCCTCTCACTTTTCAAATACTGACATTTCCAGGGTGTAGAAAATGGACTCTTTTCTCAAATTGACAGCCTTCTTTTGCACTTATTGGGCCGAGTTTATACATTCCTGAAACATTGTTAGGTGGCCTAAGCTGTAGATGGCTACAGATACACATGATGCCAAATGGGATATAGGCTGCTAAGTGGCACAGGTCACACCACCCCACTGCTGGCTCGTGTGTGCCTACTATTTGTAAAAAGACACCATACAAAACAACACCTACTTAATATGTTTACATTCTAGCAAATAGCAGAATCCATCTGCTGTGGTAAATAGCAGCAATATCCTGCCATTCGAACAGCGTTTTCTGATGTTGTGTGTTCTTTAGATTTCTGATCGATTGATCAGTTAAGATATTAAGATAATCTCTAAAAAACAGCTAACAAGGAATCAGACAAGGTGCAAAGGGGGCCAGGTGTTTTTTTTTTAACTGAAAAACTCTGAAATTAACTGAATAAAATTCTTGCCTCTGCACCAAAGTGGCCTCCTTGTCAGATTTTCAGCTCTACCTATTGATGCATAGCAGGCATTCATATTAATCAAGATGGCTCTGCTGTGGTTTTTGCAGTATTTTATTATACAACAGTGTTTCCAGGTGTCATCTTTACTCTAAAAGTGATGCGATTATAAACAATTTTTTTTTTTTGCACCTTGTGCCTGCAGGGTAATGCATACTGTACAGTATAGCGTCTGAAGTCATAAATGGCTCTTTCCATACAGCAGCATTTCTAATGGATTGTGTTAACTAAACACATTTTGATTGTCTTATGAATCATTCATCTTACTATACTTTATTTGATCATTTGTGGATGTCTACTCTTGTCATAATAATATATACTAAAATGACCAATAGTAACATGTCCCAGAAACTGCGTTATGTCATGTTAACCGTTATAAAGTAAGGCAGGTTATCTGGATTTTACTGGATTTTTCTGTGTTACACCCCTCTCCCAACCGCTGAGCCATACCCCGACGACAAAGTGATGCACTGAATTTAAGGGGTTATATCCAGGATATTTGTGAGTTGAGGAAGGGGACATTTACAGAGGAGCAGTTAGGAAGAACTGAAATGAAATAATGAAGGTGGGTGTGAAAGACCACGAGCATGGTGCATATAGAGGAGAAAACTGCCTAGCTGGGGTACTGGGTGGGTGGTGCACCCATTCAAAATGCCTTTGCTTCTCAAGCAATCAGGTTTCTAACACTTACTTGCCTTCTTTTGCTATTCAGTATTTATAGATCTGTCTTGTCTTGTATAAATGAGAATCTAATAAAATAACTTATTAACTTTTGTTCATCTATGAAAGTGCATATCCAATGTAGTATTTATTTGTATAATTTTACTATTTATAATTAACTTCTGGAAGTTTTAATTCCTCTAGAAAAAAAAATGTGAATTTTCCTTTTATTAGTATGTGTCTTTTGAATGACGTTTGATATGTTGTTTAGATATTAATACTGCTATTATTGAAACTGTTTTCCTCATTGCTACTGCATGAAGCCTAATCAATTTTGAGTTGCACGTTACACAGATTAAAGCTGGGGGTCAGAAAAAAAAAAAAAAATGATCCCACTGTTATAAATAAATGCAGACATGTAAGTCTACCAATAAATATGGGATTTTCAAAGAAAAGAAGAAGTAGGCAGCTCTTATAGACTTGCATCCTACCCGGTCCTACTCCTGTCCCATTAAATTGGATTAAGCAGGTTTAAAAATGTCACATTTAAGAAGCTAGTATTATCATTTTGTTTTATTTTTCAGTCCCTTTCACGGAAGTCCACTTTAGAAGGTACAACACATTAATTTAAACAGTTTCATCCATGGATAAGTATGCATATGTGAAGGACTTTTAATTCCTTTACTGAATACCACTTAATTTTTCCTTACCTGTCCTGCATTTTATATTCCAGTTTAAGTCAGTGAAGTCCCATATTTCACATAAGCAAAAAAAAAAAAACAAAGCTTAACAAAGCACCTCTAAAGAATCAGACTGCTTTGTGAACAGTAAGTTTGAACTACTAGGTTTCTACTCAAGTGAACCTAAACCTGCAGATTCAAACTGCTACCTTTAGTAAATCTGTAACACACCATGAACTGCACATCCTTCCTGTGTTACCCAAGTAAGCCTCCTGTTTAAGCCCAGAGGAGTCCTTTATTATAATTTTATATAATACCTTTCTTAAAGAGCACTATCATAAAGCACTTTACAAAGCAACAATTATTAAAGTATAAAATGAAAGGTGCTATATAAAATAAGTTGTAGAAAATACAATAAAGGCTGCTGGCCACTCAAAGAAAGCTCTTCTTCTTTGGAGGCGACAGAAGCCCAGGGCCTGGTGTGCCACTTGCTTCACTGTAAAGCACTTTATTCAGGAAGCAAGCAGAGCGAGAGCCTCACTCTGTCCACAGCTTCTTACTTCTCTGGCTTCCCCTAATGGAAATAAAGACTATATACACTTTTTTTTTTTTCCAAATGGACAGAAGGCGGCAATTAAAACAATGGATTTCCACACTAGACTGAGGCACAGGCAGCCCTGACATTTGCACTGATGGACAAATTGCAGCTTCAGTTGTCAGACTACATGGCTCTTTCAAAACCAGCTGATCCAACTGACCTGCGACAACAGGCTCTCTGGCACATTTTATTTAAAACCTTAATAAGCCTCATTTTATAACTTGCCACTAGGCATTAGTCATGAGGAAAGCAGTCTTTAAATATTTTATTAGACATTGTGATTTATAGGAAAATGTTTTTTTTATGTTAATGACTTGTGCAGGATTTGTCAGTATTTTTAGTTAATCGATTATTGTGAACTAAAAATAAAATCTTTGTATAAATAAAAAAAATTCTACTGTACAGTAATGTTTCATTATTCTTTTCCTGGATGTTAGCGAAACTTAATTTTATCAAATTTGTATAAAGAGATCATTTTAAGTATGAGAACTTTACCTTCCTTGTCTACAGCGTTTTCCTGTCAACGTATTCTCCTTACTGCATGCCCAATGTGAGAAATTATTCTGTTCAAAGTGAAGTTGGAGAGTAGTCTATTAACATTCACCCACTGGCAGGTTCAGCAGTCTGGTTTACACAAGGATTTTGATGGGGTCCCGCACTGAACACTGAATAAGTGGCCTTTATGATGGGTTGGCACAACACTGATGTTGGTCTTTGCTTTGTGACCACTGTAGCTGGCTCCCCATGATGGTATAAATAGTTTTGACAATGTTGTATTTTGGTTGTCCATCCATCCTCTTCCGCTTATCCGAGGTTGGGTCACGGGGGCAGCAGCTTGAGCAGAGATGCCCAGACTTCCCTCTCCCCGGCCACTTCTTAGAGCTCTTCCGGAGGAATCCTGAGGCATTCCCAGGCCAGCCAAGAGACACAATCCCTCCAGCATGTCCTGGGTCTTCCCTGGGGCCTCCTTCCAGTTAGACGTGCTCGGAACACCTCGCCAGGGAGGCGTCCAGGAGGCATCCTGATCAGATGCCCGAGCCACCTCATCTGACTCCTCTCGATGCGGAGGAGCAGCGGCTCTACTCTGAGCCTCTCCCGGATGACCGAGCTTCTCACCCTATCTTTAAGGGAAAGCCCAGACACCCTGCGGAGGAAACTCATTTTAGCCGCTTGTATTCGCAATCTCGTTCTTTCGGTCACTACCCATAGCTCATGACCATAGGTGAGGGTAGGAACATAGATTGACTGGTAAATTGAGAGCTTTGCCTTACGGCTCAGCTCCTTTTTTGTTTGTACAACATAAAATGAGAGAACAAAAGCAGTAATATAACCGGGGTCATTAATTTATGCAAATTTCCAAAACTGACTCAACAAAAAAAGAAATGCTATTTTATTAAATTGAGGTTGGTGGTTTGATTGAGTTAAGGAAAATTCATTAATTCATTTTTTTATATCATATACAGTGGTGTGAAAAACTTTTTGCCCCCTTCCTGATTTCTTATTCTTGTGCATGTTTGTCACACAAAATGTTTCTGATCATCAAACACATTTAACCATTATTCAAATATAACACAAGTAAACACAAAATGCAGTTTTTAAATGATGTTTTTTATTATTTAGGGAAAAAAAAATCCAAACCTACATGGCCCTGTGTGAAAAAGTAATTGCCCCCTGAACCTAATAACTGGTTGGGCCACCCTTAGCAGCAATAACAGCAATCAAGCGTTTGCGATAACTTGCAATGAGTCTTTACAGCGCTCTGGAGGAATTTTGGCCCACTCATCTTTGCAGAATTGTTGTAATTCAGCTTTATTTGAGGGTTTTCTAGCATGAACCGCCTTTTTAAGGTCATGCCATAGCATCTCAATTGGATTCAGGTCAGGACTTTGACTAGGCCACTCCAAAGTCTTCATTTTGTTTTTCTTCAGCCATTCAGAGGTGGATTTGCTGGTGTGTTTTGGGTCATTGTCCTGTTGCAGCACCCAAGATCGCTTCAGCTTGAGTTGACGAACAGATGGCGGACATTCTCCTTCAGGATTTTTGGTAGACAGTAGAATTCATGGTTCCATCTATCACAGCAAACCTTCCAGGTCCTGAAGCAGCAAAACAACCCCAGACCATCACACTATCACCACCATATTTTACTGTTGGTATGATGTTCTTTTTCTGAAATGCTGTGTTCCTTTTACGCCAGATATAACGGGTTCAACGTTTGTCTCATCAGTCCACAAGGTATTTTCCCAAAAGTCTTGGCAATCATTGAGATGTTTCTTAGCAAAATTGAGACGAGCCCTAATGTTCTTTTTGCTTAACAGTGGTTTGCGTCTTGGAAATCTGCCATGCAGGCCGTTTTTGCCCAGTCTCTTTCTTATGGTGGAGTCGTGAACACTGACCTTAATTGAGGCAAGTGAGGCCTGCAGTTCTTTAGACGTTGTCCTGGGGTCTTTTGTGACCTCTCGGATGAGTCGTCTCTGCGCTCTTCGGGTAATTTTGGTCGGCCGGCTACTCCTGGGAAGGTTCACCACTGTTCCATGTTTTTGCCATTTGTGGATAATGGCTCTCACTGTGGTTCGCTGTAGTCCCAAAGCTTTAGAAATGGCTTTATAACCTTTACCAGACTGATAGATCTCAATGACTTCTGTTCTCATTTGTTCCTGAATTTCTTTGGATCTTGGCATGATGTCTAGCTTTTGAGGTGCTTTTGGTCTACTTCTGTGTGTCAGGCAGCTCCTATTTAAGTGATTTCTTGATTGAAACGGGTGTGGCAGTAATCAGGCCTGGGGTGGCTACGGAAATTGAACTCAGGTGTGATACACCACAGATAGGTTATTTTTAACAAGGGGCAATTACTTTTCACACAGGGCCATGTAGGTTTGGATTTTTTCTCCCTAAATAATAAAACCATCATTTAAAAACTGCATTTTTTGTTTACTTGTGTTATATTTGACTAATGGTGAAATGTGTTTGATGCTCAGAAACATTTTGTGTGACAAACATGCAAAAGAATAAGAAATCAGGAAGGGGGCAAATAGTTTTTCACACCACTGTATAATATATATATACTAATATATACTATGTCATTATGGGATGCAGGGCATTAATTAGCCTTGCATTGGGTGCCAGTACACTGTAGGGCACAATCACTCATGCCAGATCAGTACAGATCAAGTTCAGGATGCCAAACCAGTGAGACAGCTGCACAAACCACTAGCAACCTATTCCAATTTTGAATTTCCTACTCTATAGTATAGTTATGCCTTTTTATCACGGGTTAAAATTTAACAACCCAAAGGAAGAAGCCTGAAGTCTGGGAGAGCTGATATAAAAGACCCCTCAGCTAAGAACTGTGAGCTGTCATTGTCCTTCTGTCACCATCTTGTTCAAAGTAAGTAATGCTTTCAATAACATGAATGTCTGGTTCACACCCTAGTATTTACACACTGATCTATTTCATTGACACATTTGTCCCATATTGGATGAAACGGTGCCATGTAGTGCTGCTGCTCCATGAATCCTGCATCCTGGGTTTGAATTATGCATTCATTTGTCAGTGTTTCTGTGTATGAATGAGCTCTGTGATGGACCAATGCCATGTCCATTGTGGCCAGGATAGACTCCGGACCCACACAACTCTGCTTTGGATTAAGGAGATTTGTGAATGTTATCTTGTGATCTGTAGCGAGAGTAGGGAGCAGGTTGAGGAGACCCTGGAGAGGTGGAGATATGCTCTAGAGAGGAGAGGAATGAAGGTCAGTAGGAACAAGACAGAATACATGTGTGTGAATGAGAGGGAGGTCAGTGGAATGGTGAGGATGTAAGGAGTAGAGTTGGCGAAGGTGGATGAGTTTAAATACTTGGGATCAACAATTCAGAGTAACAGGGATTGTGGAAGAGAGGTGAAGAAGAGAGTGCAGACAGGATGGAATGGGTGGAGAAGAGTGTCAGGAGTGATTTGTGACAGACGGATATAAGCAAGAGTCAAAGTGAAGGTCTACAGGACGGTAGTGAGACCAGCTATGTTATATGGGTTGGAGACGATGGCACTGACCAGAAAGCAGGAGACAGAGCTGGAGGTGGCAGAGTTAAATATGCTAGGATTTGCACTGGGGGTGACAAGGATGGACAGGATTAGAAATGAGTACATTAGAGGGTCAACTCAAATTGGACAGTTGGGAGACAAAGTCAGAGAGGTGAGATTGCGTTGGTTTGGACATGTGCAGAGGAGAGATGCTGAGTATATTGGGAAAAGGATGTTAACGATAGAGCTGCCAGGCAAGAGGAACAGAGGAAGGCCTAAGAGACAGTTTATGAATGTGGTAATAGAGGACATGCAGGTGATGGGTGTAACAGAGCAAGATGCAGAAGACAGGATGATATGGAAGAAGATGATCTGCTGTGGCAACCCCTAACAGGAGCAGCCGAAAGAAGAAGAAGAATCTTATTTATTCAGGTGTAAGAATGTAAGTATGTAAGTGTAAGAATATAAAGCCACAAAAGCAATAAATGTAAAGATCTTGACTGCCATGGCCACTGTCTGTTTTCCCAAAGGCTAAACCTACCTCATGTTTGAAATCCCTTATTAATTAGACTTTTTCTTTTTTTATGATTTAGCACCCGGCTTACTATCTATCATTCTATTTGAGTTTCTTCAGAAATATCCATTTACATCCCAAACCTTTTCTATTAGATTACTATTAGATTAGATTATTAGATTATATGCTCCAAACTGGCGCAGTGTGTCCAAATGGTCCTTGTGGTCACCAGTCCAGTGTTCATGCTGAGTATGCTACAGTGCCCTACAAACCTGCAATGAAGAAGACAGGTTCAGAGAATGGCCGGATAAATGGGCTTGAATGTAATCAGAAATGTCTTGCTTAGTTAAAATTTCAGCAAACAAACGTGTCTCTTCAAATTAAGGAGTAAAACTTGACTATGATAATATTGTAATGTGGATACACTGGAAAAATGAAATATTGGTTGTCAGCTCCTCATATGATGTCATGTGCACCTGCCTCTACACTTTATGAGTTGTCTCACTCAATAGAACTAGTTCAGCATAATTAGGGAATCCGCCTCTAAACCAAAACCCAAGGATATTAAATTTAGTGTCCAGTGTGGGTGCGTTCATGACGTCACCCTGCTGCTGGACACTCAGTCCTGCCCAAAATAGATCTTCACCTCCTCTTTAGTACTCATCCTTAACCACCTCTTGTTTGTGAGAACAGAGAAACTGGCAGAAGTGAGATTGGCTCAGAATATTCCTGGCACACAACTGCCAAATGTTCAGGACGTACAGTAAATAGCATGTGCTGTTTACGAAAACCAAACAGGATTATTGAAGACCTCAGCCACCCTATATGATCACTTTTCTCCCTCCTCCATTCTGAAGAGTGGTACAGAACCATTTGGTCTCACACCACCAGATTTAAGGAGATTTATACCCTCAGGTAATGAGGCTACGACAGACCTATATTCTCTTGCATGCTTTTTAAATCTTTTGTCTAGTATTGCATATAATGGAACATTTAGAATTCTTGACCTCATTTTTATTACACTACTGTCATTAGTTTGTGAGAGACAAGCAAGTAGGAATCTTATTGCACTGCAACACAGTGTACTTTTTGTTAATTATTTCTGGATAGGGATTACCATAAAAAATGCTAAATAAAATTGGGATAAATTAATTGAGACCCTTTGTACACTTGTGGTAATCAATGGACTAACCTCAGGGGGTGCTGTCACTGATGATATCTCTTGTTCTTTCATGCACAGCTCTGAGAAACTGCCCAATGAGGGCAACCGACTGTTTGTTCAGTTCAGTCCGCCACAAAACTGAGACACCCCCAGTGTGGGTTGTCTCATTGTGGAGAGAGCCGACTGCTGAACGACGCTCCTGTCCACAAATTTACCACTCAAAAGAGCGCTGAACTACCCTGAGTCTTTTTGCTTTGCTGCTCTTTATTTTTGTTGCACCTTTACGCACCATCAAGCACATTAAAATTTGTGCCCCAACATTAGTTTTGTCAACACACACACGTTTTATATATATATATATATATATATTAAATCCTAAGCCTAAAAGTGTAACGATTGTGTGCAATGATTTTATATCATGTTTTTGTCACGCTTTAAATCGGGCTTATTATAAAACCTACATATATGTGTGGCATCATTCTTTTTAGAATTTATCGAATTTTAATGTGATGTTGTTAGATTTTCAGATTCTTATTCAGTTTTTAAATTATAAACTAAAATATTGACCTCAGTTTAACAGGAATACTCCAGTCGGTAAGGGAGTAAATATTTTATTCTCATTTTATGATTTTTACTCCGCTAAATAATAATAAATTTTTCTTTTACATATTTATAGAATTTTGTGATTTTGACTCCAATAAATAATCATATTTCTTTTGTACATTTACAGATTTTACTAATATTCTGGCCACAACTGGGGCTTGCCCCAAAGTGTGTATATATATATATATATATATATATATATATATATATATATATATATATATATATATATATATATATATATATATATATATATATACGCCATCAACAGACACTTGGACATAAATCCAGCATATACAAACTTAAGAAGAATTTATTCTTAATAAACAAGACTTTACTCCCAACAACCTCACCCCCACACGGACCTATATATATATATATATATGTATATATACACACATCCTTTATATACATATATATATATATACACACACACACATATATATATATATATATATATACACACACACATCCTTTATATACAGTATATATATATATATATATATATATATATATATATATATATATATATATATATATATATATATACACACACACACACATCCTACTGAACACCTTTGTGAGGAATATGAATGCTGATTGTGAGCCAGGTTATCTAATCCAACATCAGTACCTGACCTCACATCTGCTCTTTGGCTGAATGGACACAAATTCCCAGTCACACTCCAAAATCAGGCAGACAGTCTTCTGGGAGTGGAGGATGTTAAAGCCATTTTGGGCAGCTCCATAATAATAGCCATGGTATTGGAATGGGATACCCAACAAGCTCATACAGGTGTGAGTGTCATGTTTCCACAAACTGTTGCCAATATAATGCACAAATTATTATTTTTTTCGTTACAATACCATTACATATAACATGTACCTACCAATCTGTCATTTTTACTGTACTATTTTAAAATCTTAGCTTAACATAAACAATTGTTTTTTTCTTTATACTATTATTATTGATTTGAACTTTTGAAATTTACATTTTGTCCCATATAGTTTAGTGTAATATGCATGTGAAACTAATTGTTTTACAATATGTATTAATCTTATTTATTATGTAATAAAACTGAGTATCTTGTTTCTCTAATAGTTACTCTGTCAGCCCTCGAATTAGATTAAGTGGGGTTGAGAATATTATGTGTTTTTTGCTCACGTATCTGTCATTATAGCTAGCCTTTTGCAGCGCTTTGAGCAAAAAGTTCATGTCAAAAACAAACAACCCACTTAAGGTGGACAGATTCATATGTTTATTCCGTTAACCTTAAAAATGTCGGTCCAGTGGCACTACATAATCCCAGGTTTCAATCCCTTGTAAGATTTTTGCACGCTCTTAACGTTTGTGCAATTTTTCCACATGTTCTCTGGTTTCCTTGCACTTCTTAAATATGAATTCAAGGACGGCTGACAACTGTAAATTGACCCGTTGTGAGTAGCTTTGCCTGTGCCCCCCAATGGACTGGCCAATACGTCAAAGAAAAAAGACAGAAGTTCAATCGAAAGGAACTCGAGGGACTCCAACAGACACGCGTTTTTACAAAAAAGTGCCGCAGTAGGAAAGAAACGACTGCGGTTAAGCACAAAAGCAAACCGTATAAACCACTGTAATACTGATTTAGATTTACAGATTATATAGAGTTTAGCAGTTAAGGCCCCTAAATAGTCAAAACAGTTTACACTTTTATTTCCAGAAATCAGCTCACTGAAGCGTCCCCGACCTGCAAATAGCTTTTAAATTCCCGCTAGAATAAAGAAATTACTCCACCGCCTCCTTAAAAGGAAACGATAAAAGGAACGAAGAGTATTGGCTACTTGACTATTGACTGGCACATTAATTCCATAGTTGATTGGTTGACTGGCTATTGCTGACGATTGGTTCTGCCTTTCAGCGGATTTTTTTTACAGCGCAAAGCTTTACAAGGTAAGACCGCTCGAGGACGCTGGAAGACCATCAACACGACTCGAAGCCAAGTCACGCCGAAAACTGAGAGCGAAAAGAAACAGAAAAAACAATGGCGCGTCTGTCAGCATACTTAGTGCTGAAGTGGCGCCGAAAATGTCCCGCGACTTTTAATGTAACAAACAGGTACGGGGGTGGTGGTGTAATGGTTAACGCCGCGCTGCCTCGCTGATTCGCATCCCATCCAGGACACTTTTAGTGTGGCGGTTTCAATTTTGTGTTTTACTATGAGCATATATTTTTTTTATAACTGGTTAATAAAAACAGACCCAGTATATGCAGTGGCTGTGTGCGTGCGATGTGTTGACCATAAACCAGATAAGCAGGTTAGAAGATCAATGGGTGGGTTTTGATGATGGGCGGATGCCCGTTAAAACTAATTCATTTCGTACATTCCACCAGTTTTGAAAATGATAAGTTACATGAGAGTCTAAAGTGAGTATTGTCATATTCAAATCCCCTTATATGAGGAGTAGATAACCATCCCTTATGACGGTGCACAAGCCAGGTACTAGCCCTTGAGTGAATACCAGTCCGCCGAAGGGCACACTCCCGCACACTGTTTTAACCTATCAGTAAGGCTCGTAATAACATACTGTATATCCATTGACTAACCCTAAAAGACCAATGCTCAATTTACGTATGACAGTAATTAGCCTGGGACGTGGCGCCACGCCAACGCGAAGGGCACAACTAGATCTTTGAGAAGGGTCAAGCTGCAGACCTCCGTAGCTGACTCGGACTCTGCAACAACACTCATGAAATCTGAAGCTCGTGAAGGGCGGTGACTGTGAGACGTGAGAAAGTGTGACACGTCAATCATCCAATCAACAGGAATTCTGACAATGACGTATTTCAAACTTCTTGCCACCAACCGCCCCCCCACCGAATACAAATCCAACTTTCCTCATGAAAAATTCAGTGTCTGTTTACCATAAAGCTCCGTGTATGAAATTTGAGTCTAAAAAGGTCGCATGGCGCATTCTTTTGAAATCGCAGTAGTCAGTTATTTTTAATTCATGTGTATAATCGTTGCACCCACTCTGATTTAAAGAACATATTGAATTATGCAATGTGTTTTTGTCAGTGATAACTGACAGACTTTAGGAAGATACTGTACCATGCAGATCTGACATCGTGGGCTTCGTAATTTTCTGCTTCTGCTGAGCCTCACTGCACAAAGAGAACCTGCGATGGTCGTCCCATGCCATAGACAACCCTTTCTGCCGGTAACTTCGGATACCGTACAAGTCTAATTCAATATTCGTTAAAGTCAGTTCCGTACATTGTAGGCTATCTGCGCCATTTCAATCCTCTGTAGTCTGATACAGGAAATTCGGCCCTGGTCCATGTGAAGAATCAATTCAGGACGGGACGGCAATCAGCGCAACCCACAGTCCCTACGCGTTCATGCCGGGAAAATTTAAAGTCACCAGTTGACGACGCAGCTGAACATCATATGCTATGTGGGAGGAAAACCGAAAGCAGACGCTTTTAATTCAGAGTACAATTAAATGTGCTTGCCTACTCAGTATCAACGCTGCCTTTCAAACATTTAAAATATCATGATCTTCCGTATACGCAGTGCTGGAACTGCCGATATTCTCGTCAGCCTGCAGCTGCAATACAAGTTCAGCATTTACTCAGCCTTAACCTTTTGAAGTCAAAATAGGCGTGTAGCCATACACATTTGTGATAAGAATGTTTACAAAATATAACTCCTCTTTCATGAACTGCTGATGATAAGTACAGTCGTAGGTACACGTTTAGTCTTTTTATAGCACCATCCGTGTGATTTAGGTACTCCACTAAGAGTGTATCTGCACCGGGAAAAATAAATGGCAGAGTTTGTGCAGGCAAGAACGTGGAAGCTCCTTATACAGACAGTGAAACCGGCCTACTGGAACAATGAGGAAAACATTGTGCTTTTTAACTAAAAAACTTGCTTTGACCAATATGGGTATACCATATACATTCTTTCGATCTCTTCTTACCCCCTTATTCAATACCTTAATGTATACTTTTTTTTCTAACCTGGAACCTGGATATTTATTTGTAGGTAGCACGGCTATCCAGAACCTGTGTTGCTAACATTTATTTGGAATGTGGGAACTAACTCTTGATTAGGCACCAGTCCATACTCACACCTCCATGTTACTTATACAGTAGCCAATTTAAACAACATTCCTGCCTTTTGGGACGTTGGAGAAACAGGGAACATAGTGATAACATGGAAACTCAACACAGCCTGTCCCGGAAATGACTCCACTTGTTCTATTTTACAGTAAGTGATGTGGAGGTGGAACATCTTCCAGCAGCATCAGGAACATGGTAGGAACCAATTCTCAGAGCTCTCACTTCACTAACACATTCCAGTTTATAGTTCTCAGTCTACTTAACGTTCTGCAATGTGGGATGAAACCAGACTATCTGGAGAAAAATCCCCCAATTCAACACACACAAACACACGGAGAAAGGAACATGCAAACTGCAGAAAGACAAGTGACTAAGATTCAGTTTTATCACTGGTCCCTGGAGCTATGAGGCAGCAAACTGTGCACCAATATGTCACTTACAGTATATTATATTATTTTATTATATTATCTATTCTACCCATCTAAGAAGTGTTGAAATCTAAGTAATAAATATAGACAATAACAACATTTACTTCTATGGCACATTTTCATACAAAGGATACAAAGCTCAAAGTGCTTTACAATATGTCAAAGAAGAAGTTACATGCAAAAAAAAAACAAATTACATTTTGATCAGAATAATAAGGAATAAACAGTATACAAAAGATAAATAAGCAGCGCACACTTACATAAGTTATAAAATAAGAGAAACAGAGTCCTTAATGTAGACCTCAGCATTAACACTTGCAGTGCATCACCTATTGGAATGTATTTTGCGATTCATGTAGTAATACAATACATTGCATTTGTCATTCCAACAGGAGAAACAAAATGTATTGTTAAAAATGTTTGGAATGCACTGTCTGTTGGAATAACAAATTCGATGCATACACCACTGTTATATGCCATTTTGTATGGTAGTTGTAAAAGCAGTGTTAATGTTTGTGGTGGACCATCTGTTGGAAAGTTACAAAGCAACTGGACAGACACAGATACACAGACACTTATCCTTTTATCAAGGTGGGTTTATAAATATATACAGTGTATATATATATATATATATATAGTCACACACGTGCGCATGGGAGGCAGCTAAAGGGCTTGAGTGACGGCAGTTCTGAGACAGGCCGGGCTGTGGCAGAGTGCACTGACTCTTTTTCTCACTTCCCTGTAGACAATCCCTGGGAGACTACACCTGGCTCTCGTGACATCACTTCCGGGACCGAACCAATGGAGACAGAACTAACCGGCGCCGGCCCACCTGATGTCACGTCCGGGCCTGATCCAATGAGTGACGAACACGTGCCCGATTCCCATGACCACACTTCCTGTCTTCCCCTTTAAAAGCCTGCCCTTTTTCCCCTTACCCTCAGTCTTGTCTTGGACTCGTTTGTATGCACATCAGTGCTGTTGTTGTGATAAAAAACGACTTTGCAGCCAGGATACCAAAATATACGGGTGGCTGCCCCAAAACTTCTTTGAGTATGTCTCAGCTTTGTGACAATATATATATATATATATATATATATATATATATATATATATATATATATATATATATATATATACAGATGGTGCAACACAAGCATTTGTAGTAATAAATGTATTTTATTACTAAAAATCTTTGTGATGTTTAATCTTTTGGAATGACAGGGATATTAAAACCAGGACAGACACAAAGACACTTACCATTTTTTTTAAATTGGATTGTATCATTCTAGCTACAGCAACAGCCATTGTCTGGGGTATATTTGCAGTATGGGCTATGATAAGATATGATATGATACTTATGTGTTTTTTTTAAATGTTGACCCTTTAGTCACTGCCGATTGTCTCATCTGTCATCTGCTCTACCTCTTGTATCAATTGCTCTGCTTTGATGAGTCAAGAATTTGCTCTTTTTGTGTATGATTGGATTCCATAATTGCAGTAACTTCTTGGTGGCTTGGAACTATGACCACGACTTCTTTGTATTTTGTGATTTACTAAAGCTTCACAAATTGATGTTTAATCCTATTATATTAAGCTGGATGTCTTACTGAATAACCAAATCATTGATACAGCCTGTAAGCTGCGCAGAACTACAGGTGCTTGCAGTGTTTTCTTTTTATGGGACCTGTATTCATTACAAAACCTTTGAAACTCCAGAAAATCTCAGTGTTAAGTTGGGTTAATTGTAATATACACACAAAATTTCATGAACAATCACCTAGCTGGAGTAACATGTGGCTTTTGTGGTGTTGGCTGTCCCATTACATCTCCCTAAAGAAATTCTTGAAACTCTAAAACAACAATATTTTAAACTGCATGAAAAATAATTAAAATTAAAAATTTTGTCAAATTGGACATAGCCTTTTGAGTGATGAGCGGTTTTTGTTTTTGTTCCTTATCCCACACCACCCAGCCAAACCCCTCGAACATTTCCATTGACTTCATTGTTGCGGAAAAGAGGATGATAGAAAAATTGAATGCCATCATGAAAAATTACTTCCATGCCATCCAGGAGGTGTTCTCTTGGCACACTTTTAGGCACAGGCTCATTCCACCACGGTGTGCTACGAAGTTCCTCTGGTGGTCTTTTCTGCCCGCTGCTGTCAGGCAATTCAATGCTTCCATCTGATGTACTCATTAAGTTTATTTTTATTTATTTACTATGTAAGGGGTGTCCCACTGTCCACCTATGGCAGCTCAACCAGCCCCCTACCCCTTCGCTTTGCTTTGCTCGCTCTCGGTCCACGGGCACAGTCCAACATGGTCAAAACTCTGGTACTGAGATTTATTTATAGTTACAGCGAATGCTAAAACTATCTATGTAAGATGAATGGTAATCTACTTGTTGAAGTATTGCCAGTATCTAACTTAATGTGTGGAAGGAATACGACTTCTCCTACATGATCACCAGTCAAGATTTTGTCGGCAGTTGAATGCTTAGGCAGTTGTATGATTTATAAGCATGTGACATCGCATAGGCTTTATTTGTTGACTGCTAACACACAACTGAACTACTGCTGTTGTTAGAGGAGTGGATGTATATAAGGTATTTTTTTTTTGACGTATGCATGTTAAATTGGTTGTATTGACATGAGAGTATCATTGTTGTATTCTCCTAATGAAGACAATACAATGATACATAGATGTGTACTATATAACGTACGTAAAGACAAGAGGGGATTACATTATATTATATTATATTATATTATATTATATTATATTATATTATATTATATTATATTATATTATATTATATTCTCCATCCATCCATTATCCAACCCGCTATATCCTAACTACAGGGTCATGGGGGTCTGCTGGAGCCAATCCCAGCCAACAGAGGGCGCAAGGCAGGAAACAAACCCCGGGCAGAGCACCAGCCCACCGCAGGGCACTATATTATATTATATTATATTATATTATATTATATTATATTATATTATATTATATTATATTCTCCATCCATCCATTATCCAACCCGCTATATCCTAACTACAGGGTCACGGGGGTCTGCTGGAGCCAATCCCAGCCAACACAGGGCGCAAGGCAGGAAACAAACCCCGGGCAGAGCACCAGCCCACCGCAGGGCACTATATTATATTATATTATATTATATTATATTATATTATATTATATTATATTATATTATATTATGTTCCCAAGTTATTACAAAGTAGTGAGGCGTCATATTTATGAAAATTGGAGATTTTACATCTTACTCAAAATATTGCCCATTCTTTCACCAATTTTTTTTCTTTTATCTACTGGTATTTGCCTTTTACTTTGCTTACTGTATAATTCATAATTTTCTGCATTTACTTTTACATTTTGCTAATTTGTTTTGGTTCTAAGCACAGTTTTTTTAACATATTGCAGACAGTATTGTTGTTTTTATTGGTCTGTGGAGTGTTTAGTTTATTAACCTGATGTTGTTTTTGATTTCTTTTTTTCTTTATTTCATGTCACCCAGGGGCTATCATGGCTGTCTTTTTAAAATGTAGTGCTCCATAATTCTTGTTTGGTTACTGAAACCAAACCAGTTATTCATTTTTACTGCTCTTCTGGCTTTTCTAACAAAAGGTATTGGTTCATCTTCTCTGTTTCTCAAGACAAGTGGGCAAAAACAAGTGAACCAGACACGAGGAAGGCACTCATTGTCTCTGGACTCCTTTTGCTGGGTGTCTGATAGACAGCAGGGCAGCAGGTGTATTTTGATCCTGCTGCCTTTAGCACCTGTCATCATTTGGCACGGCGCTCCCTACTCAGGCACCACGCCCTGCTCACTGCTGAAGGTAAGCCTTATTCTCTGAAGTGTTTCCCAGGCTGAGGAGACATTCAGTGCAATGACTCAATATGCTTTCACAAAAAAAAAAAAGGTAGAAAAACGTTCTGTTTCCTCCAGACTTCTGTCCACAATGGTTCCTCTGATGTGTGCACTGGACGCTGGCCAGTTAAAGCGCATGAAACCACTTGAGAGACACAGGCGTTCTTGTTTGAACTGCCTAGGTTCTGACCTTGTATAGTCTTCAGAAGTGCATTTTACCACTCAAATACTTGAAAGCTGTGCACATTTTACTGCATTTCCATTTCTTAAGCATTTATTTCAATGTAGGGCCTCGGAGTGCAATCTGGTAGTTGCCATCCCAGAAATGGTCGTTGGTTTACCACCTAAAAAACTAGTGTGGAGACGCAGATCAAACCAAACTCCAGCTCAAGGCTATAAGAAGAAAACAGGTACTGTGAGAAAAAGCCGCACAGACAAGACTGGCATGTGCCTTCTCATTCAGAATCAGTCCCCTGGAGCCATGAGGCAACAAAGGAGACCACTACACCGCACCACAGTGAAGGCTACTCTAATCTACGGTGGCTAAAAAAAAGGGGTGCTGCAGGAATATGTGATCCCATCATGATCCAGAAGTGCTTCCTATGGGTAATGCCCTGGCACCAGAAGTACTCCCAGGTCAAACATAAAATGAGTAAGTCTTCCTCACCCAAAATAATTGCAGTTGGGTGGAAGTGGATAAAGCTTACCTAACAAAAATGGAGGAAATGAAGAGAAAGAAAAGATTTGGGATTGTGCAAACTGGATTAAGAATTTTATTTGGCGGTTCTACTGAAATTATTTATTTATTTGCAATCAGGACTTGTGTTTGTAGAGTTGTGTCTAGTTTTAGGGTGCTGGAATTCCCCCTACAGATCAGTTACTTTGTGTTTTATATTTGCTATTAATTTAGACCACTTTGCAGAGATCTGTTTTCCCTTTGGCATTAAAGAGTCCTTTTCTGTTAATATCAAAAAAGCCAAATGAAATTCAATGGGATTGGATGTTGAATAACAATAAAATGTTCACTCAAGCTCCATATGCGCAAAGCATACAATTATACAACTCAAAATTATATATCGAGCACATCTATCTCGACTAAAACTCTCCAAAATGTTTCCAGGACATGATCCAACCTGCGAACGTTGCAACCAAGCCCCAGCCTCACTAGGTCACATGTTCTGGGCCTGCACCAAATTAACATTATTCTGGACCAAAATTTTTAATTACCTCTCAGACAGCCTTGGACTCACAATCCCTCCTAACCCATTAACAGCTGTGTTTGGGGTTCTTCCAGAGGGGTTTAAAGTGGAGAAAGACAAACAAATTGTGATTGCATTCACTACGCTGGCGGCACGGTGGCGCAGTGGTAGCGCTGCTGCCTCACAGCGGTTCTAAATTGGCCCTAGTGTGTGCTTGGTGTGTGGGTGTGTTTGTATGTGTCCTGCGGTGGGTTGGCACCCTGCCCTGGATTGGTTCCTGCCTTGTGCCCTGTGTTGGCTGGGATTGGCTTCAGCAGACCCCCGTGACCCTGTATTCGGACACAGCGGGTTAGAAAATGGATGGATTCACTACACTTTTGGCACGCAGACTCATTCTGATAAAGTGGAAGAACCCAAACTCTCCTCTTTTAAGTCAGTGGGAAACCGATGTGTTATACTATTTGAAATTGGAAAAAATCAAATACTCAGTTAGAGGATCCGTACAGACTTTTTTCAAAACATGGCAGGATCTAATCAGTAATATTTTAAAATAAGTTCATAAAGCACAGAGAATTTTTTTAAAATTAGGTATGTTTACAAGCCTTAAATTTAACGTTATTTGGCTTGCTCTCTCTCTCAGGGGTGGGGATCGATCTGTTCTTAACTCAATTTTTCTTTTTGTAAAATCTTGATTGCTTTGTATGGATTGTAATAAAATTAATAAAAATAATAAAAAAAAAAAATGTGAAAACATCCTCCAGGAGGGTAACAACTTTTTATGGACATTGTATAAAAATTGCACAACCACTGCTAACTTCAACATTCAGAGGTCTGGAATTCAAATACTGGCCCAGAACTTGTTTGGAGTTTGCATTTTTGTGGCCCACCTTAGTTTTCCTCCACCATGCTAAAGACTTGTAGGTCAGTTTAATTGGTGATTTTAAGTTGACCCCACATGGGTGGATGTGACTACAATAGACTGGCACCCTACCTAGGGTTGGTTTGTACCTTATGCAACCAAAAATTCAGCATTCAAAATTGACAGATAATATAAATATTTGAGCAGTGTCAGAGGAAACAAATAAGAACTGATTTTTGGAGTTGGGGCAGAATAATGTTACCTGCATGGTGAGTGAGTCCCCCCAACTGTAGCAAAATCCTGTGATGCAACTGCTTTATAGAATAGGAATGAGGCTTGAGTGTAATGAGTGTAAAATGAGAAACATGTTTGAATGGAAGCTGTAGTTCTTTAAAATAATCAGGATTGGGGGTATTGATCAGTAAAATACCTCCCTGTGAAATTCTACAATGAAATGCATCTACAAAAGAAAACACACTCTAACTACTCTACTCTACTCTACTCTAATTACTACTCTAAATTTGATTATTCAGGAAAAATGCAAATTAGGCTTTTAGATGTAAACCACGATTGTTTCTTCTTGATCTGCTGTTCCAGAACCATGACGAGTGCAAGGAAGAAGCTGCCGCGAAAGTAAAAAATGTAGTAAATAACAAATTCTATACGCAATGATTATGATGATGATGATGATGATGATGATTATTATTATTAATAATAATAATAATAATAAACAACCATTCCTTCCAAGTAGCTATGAGAAAAATAAAGATTTACGTTCCATTTCTTTTTTGACCCTGCTCTTATAAACTCAAAGGACACTTTATTCAAGTTAGTGGTTTGACTGTTTAATAAAGTAAGTCAATGGCTCAATTAAATAAAAACACAGCATGTAACACAACATTTCCAAGTCTGTCTCACTTGCTTTGTTTCATACAACAGGGTGAGGATACAATTTGCACTCTTAAAAATAAAGGTGCCATAGTGGTTCTTCAGAGTGATGCCATAGGGGAACCATTTTGGTTCATGAAAGTCCTACCTACATGAAGGTTCCAGAAAGAATCTTAATTTATTTATATCTGTAACAGACTCCATACTGTAAATAACCATGAATAGACGATATCAGATTTGTGAAATAACAATGGGTGATGTTGATGTTGATGCATATGTACAGTTACACAGGCTCAGTTCAGGTTTTCTTAATCTGTTGGTGTCCTGCTAGGTAATCTACCATACATTAAGAATTTCAGTTTTTTCTACACATACGAAGGGTTTTCAACACACAAAGAACCAACTTCATATGGCGTTATTTCAGTGCCACTATTCTGGTATACGTAAAAAATATTGCAAGTGCAAGTGTTGCATTTTGAGGAGAAATTTATTTTGGCGTACAAAAGCTGAATTTGAGTGAACAAAATTCATTGCTGCGTGCATAAAATGTATTTCAGTGTTTGCACTTATCCATATACACACACACAATAGCACCCCTCTCGCTCAGTTTTTCATTTGCGCTTGCTGCAATGTGTTGCTAGCGCTCACAACATTCTCTGCTGCAAGCGCTCAACTCTCTGTACACCGTTATAAGTGTGCCACAAAACCAACCAATCACAGACTTGGTTTAAAAATTCTGATTGGCTCTTACGGTCTCCAATCAGCTCGCTAGCTGCTGCATTCGGAAACAGTCCGAAATGTAGCTAAATCCAACTAAACTCAATTAAACCCCAATTTGCGGATAATATCTTTAATTATTTTATTTTAAAATATATTATTTGTTAAGACTATCGTTGGTGTAGTATAATGTAGTTGCATTATACAACCATGCCAACTGACTCTCCAAATTATATTCTGATTGGAGACCGTAAGAGCCAATCAGAATTTTTGAAACCAAGTCTGTGATTGGTTGGTTTTGTAGCACACTTATAACGTGTACAGAGAGTTGGCTTCGCAGCAGAGAATGTTGTGGCGCAAGCAACACATTGCGAGCAAGCGCAAATGAAAAACTGAGCGAGAGGGGTGCTATTGTGTGTGTGTATATGGATAAGCGCAAACACTGAAATACATTTTTGCACGCAGCAATGAATTTTGTTCACTCAAATTCAGCTTTTGTGCGCTCAAAATAAATTTCTCTTCAAAATGCAACACTTGCACTTGCAATCTTTTTACGTGCGCTCAATATTTTACGTGTGCTCAGAATAGTGGCACTGAAATAGCGCCATAAACTTCATATGCAAAGAATGTTTCCCAGAATGAAAGGGTGCTTTGACAAGCAATAGTCCGATGAGGAACCTCACAACCCAGTAGAGAACCATGCAATACCATTAAAGAACCAGCACTTTTAAGAGTGTAGGGTGGCGTGTTGCCATGGTGGCTGACATGGCAGTCCAAAGCCTTGTCACGTAAGACTGGCCTCACTGTGCATGTCCAGGCTTTCTCTGACCATCAAAGGGCTTACAAAGATACACTAACCACAGCCAAGAACACACATTATGGCAGAATAATAGAAAGTGGCCTTGACAACCTGAGGGTTTTGTTCTCTGTAGTTAATAAAGTACTTCAACCTGCATCTGGCCCAGTTACCTTCTCTACTGAAGTTTGTGAAAAATTCCTCCACTTTTTCCATAATACAATTAAAGATCTAAATATTTCAACTAACATAAATCCATAATCCATTTATATTTTTCCTTGTCTTCCCAGTCCATCCAGCTCCCTTTCTAAATTTTCACCAGTCACATCGGTATTTGTTAATGACCTGCTTTGTTAGATGAGGCTGACTACTTGTATAGTGGATTCCATCCCCACCACACTTTTTAAATCCTGCCTTCATGTCATAATATTGCATAGTATCTATCTATCTATCTATCTATCTATCTATCTATCTATCTATCTATCTATCTATCTATCTATCTATCTATCTATCTATCTATCTATCTATCTATCTATCTATAAGCCGGACTGTTACAACAATAATTAATACATTCCTTGACACTGGCTTTGCACCAGTCACTTTTAAAACTGCTTCTGTAACTCCAATGTTAAAAAAGTTTGGTCTTGATGCTGACAACCGTAACAATTTACAGCCAATCTCTCAATTATCTTTTCTGTCAAAAGTTCTTGAGCGTGTTGTAGCCTCCTAACTTACTAATTACTTAACGTCTAATAATTTGATGGAATCTTTCAGTCTGGTTTCAGGGTGTGGCACAGCTGTGAAACTGCTCTGCTACGGGTAACCAATGATTTGCTTGTGGCAGCAGACTCTGGACAAACCAGCATATTAATTCTGTTAGAGCTCAGTGTTGCATTTGACACAGTCAGACATTAAATCCTACTGTTCACAGTGGAGAACATTGAGTATCCCTGGCACTGCCCTCCAGTGGTTTAAGTCCTGTCTGACTGATAGGCAAGAATTTGTTATTCTTGGCAACAGCAGATCGAGCAGCGCTGCACCGGTCACACATGGAGTTCCTCAGCCCTCTGCTCTTCTCTATCTATATGCTTCCCCTTGGCCATATTATTCATAGCTCTGGACTGGGTTATCATTTTTATGCAGATGATACTCAACTCTATTTCAGTGTTAAAAGTGGAACTTCATCAGAGCTTTCTCAGCTCACAACCTGCCTTAGTGAAATTAAAACCTGGATGGAGCAGAACTCTTTAAAATTAAATTGCAACAAAACTGAACTCCTGCAAATTGGCACTAAAGGGCAACTTAAGAAAACGAGCTCCTTTCCAGTCACGTTGATCTCATTCGACCTTCTTCTAATGCAAGGGATCTTGGTGTCATTTTTGATTCTTCCCTTTCTTATTCCACACATATAAACCACATTAAGAAACTTTCTTACTTTCACCTCTGTAACTTATTATGTGTTTTCTCCTTCCACTCCTTTTCTAATGCTGAGAAACTTGTCCGTACTTTTATCACATCCAACATTGATTCTTCTAACTCCCTACACCTCCCTTCAGATCTTATATCACAGCTCCAGTTGATTCAAAACTCTGCTTCAAGCGTCCTTACATGGACCAGCAAGCACATCACATCCATCCTGCTTCGCCTTCACTGGCTCCCTGTGTCTTACAGGATTGAATATAAAATTCTATTATTAACCTACAAATCTTTAAATGGCCTCAACACCGGACTACATCAGGGACCTTCTCCACTGCGATGCTCCTGTTTACCCACTAGCATCTTCCGATTCTGGGAGTCTTGTTGTGCCCCACACTAACCCATAGCAGTCTATGGGTGACAGGACCTTCGGCTCCATAGCACCCTGAATTTGGAATGACCTCCTGAAATTAATGAGATCAGCTGACTCCATTCATTCTTTTAAAAGACAACTTAAAACTCATCTGTTCAGGAAGGCGTTTAACTTAACCTGGCATTCTGACTTTTCTTTCAGTTCATGTCTGTGCCCAGATGCTCAGGATAATTTGTATGTGTGTTATATCGTAAATTATGTTATTTGTTCAGGCATTTCTTTTAGTATCGAATTTGGCATTTTTACTCTGTTTTATTTTTTCTTTTACTCTATTTAATTCTTTGTATATCCTGTATTTCTTTGTTTAGTGTTCTATACAGAAAATATTTGTATCTAATGTTACATATACCCTGCTGTTTAAATAAGAGCCTTGAGCATGGGCAAAGCACTATATAAATAAAATGTATTATTATTATTATTATTAATGTTTTAGCAGCAGTACAACTAACATCAGATAGTTTTCATTGCACATTAACGTCTATTAAAAATAAATTGAAATAAATTAATTAAAATTAATAATTATGCTAATCAGGGTTTGTTCAGGTGAAAGTCCACTACTTTTTTTCCCACTGGGCACAAGTCAGGAGAAAGCCTTGGACTGTTGAAGGGACTCACACACACCCAGCCCAAAGAGTGGTGATTAGCACATGCCCTGTCATTTTCTAATCCATTTAATCGATACCAGGGGTGCAGGAGCCTATGCCAGACAGCATAGGGTGCAAGGCAGACAGAAAGCCTGGATAGGGCACAGTCCATTGCAGGGTGAACACACACACACACCAACTACACACTAGGACCAATTTAGTGTCACCAATTCACCAAACAGGGTGGCACAGTGGCGCAGTGGGTAGCGCTGCTGCCTCACAGTTACAGTGCATCCGGAAAGTATTCACAGCGCATCACTTTTTCCACATTTTGTTATGTCACAGCCTTATCCCAAAATGGATTAAATTCATTTTTTTCCTCAGAATTCTACACACAACACCCCATAATGACAACGTGAGAAAAGTTTACTTGAGATTTTTGCAAATTTATTAAAAATAAAAAAATTGAGAAAGCACATGCACATAAGTATTCACAGCCTTTGCCATGAAGCTTCAAACTGAGCTCAGGTGCATCCTGTTTCCCCCGATCATCCTTGAGATGTTTCTGCAGCTTAATTGGAGTCCACCTGTGGTAAATTCAGTTGATTGGACATGATTTGGAAAGGCACACACCTGTCTATAGAAGGTCCCACAGTTGACAGTTCATGTCAGAGCACAAACCAAGCATGAAGTCAAAGGAATTGTCTGTAGACCTCCAAGACAGGATTGTCTCAAGGCACAAATCTGGGGAAGGTTACAGAAACATTTCTGATGCTTTGAAGGACCCAATGAGCACAGTGGCCTCCATCATCTGTAAGTGGAAGAAGCTCGAAACCATCAGGACTCTTCCTAGAGCTGGCCAGCCATCTAAATTGAGCGATCGGGGGAGAAGGGGAGTCAGGGAGGTGACCAAGAACCCAAATGTCACTCTGTCAGAGCTCCAGAGGTCCTCTGTGGAGACAGGAGAAACTTCCAGAAGAACAACCATCTCTGCAGCAATCCACCAATCAGGCCTGTATGGTAGAGTGGCCAGACGGAAGCCACTCCAATAGTAAAAAGCACATGGCAGCCCGCCTGGAGTTTGCCAAAAGGCACCTGAAGGACTCTCAGAACATGAGAAACAAAATTCTCTGGTCTGATGAGACAAAGATTGAACTGTTTGGTGTGAATGCCAGGTGTCACGTTTGGAGGAAAACAGGCACCGCTCATCACCAGGCCAATACCATCCCTACAGTGAAGCTTGGTGGTGGCAGCATCATGCTGTGGGGATGTTTTTCAGCGGCAGGAACTGGGAGACTAGTCAGGATAAAGGGAAAGATGACTGCAGCAATGTACAGAGACATCCTGGATGAAAACCTGCTCCAGAGCGCTCTTGACCTCAGACTGGGGCGACTGTTCATCTTTCAGCAGGACAACATCCCTAAGCACACAGCCAAGATATCAAAGGAGTGGCTTCAGGACAACTCTGTGAATGTCCTTGAGTGGCCCAGCCAGAGCCCAGACTTGAATCCGATTGAACATCTGTGGAGAGATCTTAAAATGGCTGTGCACCGACACTTCCCATCCAACCTGATGGAGCTTGAGAGGTGCTGCAAAGAGGAATGGGCGAAACTGGCCAAGGATAGGTGTGCCAAGCTTGTGGCATCATATTTAAAAAAGACTTGAGGCTGTAATTGCTGCCAAAGGTGCATCAACAAAGTATTGAGCAAAGGCTGTGAATACTTATGTACATGAGATTTCTCAGTTTTTTTATTTTTAATAAATTTGCAAAATCCTCAAGTAAACTTTTATCACGTTGTCATTATGGGGTGTTATGTGTAGAATTCTGAGGAAAAAAATGAATCTAATTGGCGATTCTAAATTGTGCTTGGTGTGTGTGTGTGTGTGTTTACGTGCCCTGTGGTGGGCTGGCGCCCTGCCCGGGGTTTGTTTCCTGCCTTGCGCCCTGTGTTGGCTGGGATTGGCTCCAGCAGACCCCCATGACCCTGTAGTTAGGATATAGCGGGTTGGATAATGGATGGATGAATTCACCAAACCCACTTGTCTTTAGACCGTGGGAGGAAACCAGAGCTCCCAAAGGAAACCCACGCAGACACGGGGAGAACATGCAAACTCCACAGAGGGAGAACTCTGGATGCAAACTTACTGCAAGGCAGCAGCCACCGTGCCACATGCGAGTATGATTTTTATTGTACTCTGTGCTTGTGACAATTTTAAGCCATGAACCTATGAACACTGACACAGGGTGAAATTGGCATTTAACTTAACTAGCTTGTCTTTGGGAGATGACAGGAAAACCAGACTGGCCAAAGAAAACTTCAAGCAGTCATGGGGAGAATGTGGTGCAAACTACATATATACATACTGTACATTACATACTGTAGATACACAAGGAAAATCAAACTTAAAGGTGGGGGCTGTGTCATATCTTGGGTGAATATTTATAGAGCAGATAGATAGATAGTGTGGAGGACTGCCGGCTTCTCATGCCGGTCCTCACCCCCAGGCCGCCAGGAGGAGCCCTCCCGACAGCAGGATAGTGCCCGAGGTCCAGCAGGGCCTCATGGACTTTGTAGTGTTTATACACAGCCCTGCTGGATACCTTGGGGGCCACCAGGAGTCGCTGTGGGGGGGCTTATGGGATCTTTTGTGCCTTATGACCCGGAGGTACGTCACGGTCATGTGACGGGAAGGAACGACGTGCTCCCGGGTTAAAATAAAAGACTGATTGCCCTGACCCGGAAGGAATAAGGAACTGTGGACTGCTGGGACAGGAACACCTCCGGGTCAGGGGCTATAAGAGGACTGTGGCTCAGTCCAGACACTGAGCTGTGCTGGGTGGGAGAGGAGCAAAGTGTCTGGGCGAGGAGGAGAGAATATTATTGTGTTTATTGTAGGTAGTGGATTGTTTAAGAGTAGTGTGGAGGGTGCTTGGTGCACATTTGTGTTAAAAGAAAATAAAAGGTATTGGACTTTTACCTGGTGTTTGGAGTCATCCCTGAGGATTCAAGGGAGCACTAGCGCCCCCTACTGCCACAATAGATAGATAGATAGACACTTTATTAATCCCAAGGGGAAATTCACATAATCCAGCAGCAGTATACTGATACAAAAAACAATATTAAATTAAAGAGTAATAAAAAATGTATGTAAAAACAGACAATAACTTTGAATAATGTTAGCATTTACTCCCCGGGGTGGAATTGAAGAGTCACATAGTGTGGGGGAGGAACGATCTCCTCAGTCTGTCAGTGGATTAGGATGGTGACACACATAAGTACCGGTAGTTCTGAATATATAATTCATTTAGTGGGATTTGAAGGGTTTCCTTTTTGGTTTGACAATGACATTTTCTCATGACTGATATTATACAAATCCCAATTAATGCCATAAAGATTCTATTCTGTGGCTCAAAGTTCAAGGCAGAGGTGGATGAATAATTTTTATATGGACTTGTCCTCGCATACCAGTGAGGCAGCACGCAGGGGGCCGTGAAGTGGGAGGCACAGCCTTTCCTCATTGACCTCTGTGATAAAGTACCCCTGGTACTTTTGCTGGTTTCTTTACTTGTTCAAAGTCCTCTTAATACATTTATAAGACTCTAGTGTCTTATAAAAATGTCTGGGCTGCTTCGGTCTGCTAAAAGTGTGCAGCTGAAGCTCCTTAAAATTACTCATTAGATATCTCCTGCCTAAAGTCACTGGAGGGCTTGGAGCCATAAAAGACTCTGCTGAAATTTGCTTGGTTTTCACAGGAGCCTTTTAAGTGTTTTCTCAGGATAATGCATTTCCCTGCCTTTGTTCAGGCTGCTGTTTGTGTTGGAATCTCCTCTCGATCAGATTGCACTCTGTGTTTATACAATCATTCTCACTCCTGACCCCCTTCCACACACACACACACACACACACACCTTCTTTGGGGGAAGTGGAGGAGGAGGAGGAGGCCAGGAAACCACAGTGCTGCTAATCTGAAAGGACCTTTGTCAACATAAGTGTGCAGAACTTCCTTCCATTCCTTTCGGAGCAGATCCCATGACAAATGACCACAAGGACATGCTGGGGCAGCAGCAGTGTAAACCTGTAATATTCACTGGAATCCCACAGATAAAGAAGCTCTCCCATCACAGAGCTGAGGGTGCGACAGGGACGAATTGAGGAGAGATTGTAGTAAAAGACCACTAGCAGAGTTTAAAGATCCGAACAGTTAACCACTTTACATACACTGGATTCACAAAGTGTTACATTCTCTTCACTTTCTGCACATTTTATCGTGCTCTGGATTTAATTTTAAATGGGCAGAAATGGAAAATATATCCATCAATGTACACTCAATAACCCATGACAAATATTTGCAAATTTATTACAAATCAAAACTAAAACCTCTCATTCATGTAAGCAATCAGACCCTTAATTCAGTACTCCATGGAAGCCCCTTTAGTTGCAATTACAGATTCAAGTCTTTTTTGGGCAAGTCTCTACCAGATTTGCACCCCTGGGTTGGAGCAGTTTGTCCCATTCTACCTGGCAGATCCTCTCAATCTCTGTCAGATGGATTAAAAGCGTCCATAAGATGATGTTCTATGGAGCTTAAGTCTGAACTTGGACTGTTATGGGGGTTCCTTGACAATCACCAATAAGGTCTGGGTATCCACTGTTACCTTCTTCAATGGAGTTGTTCCATGACAGACCATAATTTTTTTTAAAAATGTAACCACTACACTTAGAGGTTTAAAAAAAAAAACTTCATACAGTAGATACTCAAAATTTTTAAGCAATTTGGACTAAAGTTGCTTCTGGGGCCTCTCCGGGATTAGGTGCCCTGACACTTAAGCTTCATTAGTTTCATAGCAGACCTGGCCCAGTCCTACAATAAATGGCCATGTTGCAGGTACAGTCAGGACATTTCTAGGGCGTAATCTACAGGTCAGTAGGTGAGAGCAGATGAAATGTGAAATGTTTCTGACCTTTCAGTCTGGAGTTGAGGGGGTGATTATTTTGTCAGGGGTGATATTAACATCCTAATATTCTGCTATAGCTACAGTTGAATAAAAGTTGTCTAATGCTCAATGCAGTAACAGGTAAAATCTAAATAAACGGGATCTTACAACCACTACAGACTCCTAATATAATGATGGAATCAATCAGTGGCACTTACATGTTTCTCTTAACAATGATAAAATAATATTGTTTCGCTTGTGTGACCCAAGAGCACATGGGGTGAATTAGACACAACAAGAGTGAACCTTCCTTCACTTCAAAATGGAGGAAAACTGCATGACGATGATTCGTAAATATTAAAAAGGAACCCCCCCCCTACCCATTCTGATGATAGTTAAGGAATGGGTCTCAAAGACATTTAGAAGGGCTGGCCTAGGGTGACAAAACCGTGGGATGACATTTTTTAAACATTATACACTATGACTAACAAACAATTAACAATAAGAAGGACACCCCTTCAAACACTCTTTAACATAATGTGCCTATGCATAGGCGCATTGAAAATGTCAAGACTCCCCCCTCATTTCAATTTAACAATGCTCTCAAAACTCTATATGTATATGAAGACCTATATATGTATAAGGATGTATATAAGGCCTATAAGATGCTATTTACAGCTTTACCCAGGGTAGCAAAAATACTAGAGCTTGCCCTGGTTTTAGCTCTAAAACTAGCTGTGTAAGCCTGTGCTGTAAAAAGCCCGAGATCTTAGAAACTATTGAAATCGTCGAAAACTGAAATGTAGCGATGTCAGGTAATTGAAAGGAACTACTGAGGTTTTGTTTTGCTGACGTGCTGGCCCTGCTTGTGTTATTAGGGGCTGTCGCTGTTTGTCTTTGTGAGCATGTGCGCACAGATCAGGCAGTGACAGGGGCTAAGTGAGTTTCTGTTTCCTCTGAGGTGGAGCCCTTACCCTGACTCCACCTTTCACTTCCAGGCGGGACAGACACAGACACTTCCACGCTTAGACGTTTATATATAAGGTTAGTTGGTTTTGGTGTATTGGAGCAGTGGGTATCGCCATTGCCTGACCGCCAGCAGTCTGTACGCAGTGTGTCTGCAGGTTTTTCTCCTTGAGACTGTCTGGTTGTCAAAAATGTGCATATTAGGTGAATTGTCCCATCTCTCTTCCTGATTACCTCTCTACAATGCCAGCAGTTCCCATCTACAGACATTTCCAGATGACTCCTCAATCATAATGGAGACGATTCAGAGTACAGGACTTGGTCTTGTGGTGCAGGAGAATCACCTGCAACTCAACATCAGCAAGGCAAAAGAGATGGCGCTGGACTTCTGAAGTGCCAAGAAGCCTCTGAGACCAGTCTCCAGTCACCATTCAGGGGTGGGAGGTGGAAGTTGTAGGGGGTCATATAAACCAAAAACTGAACTGGTTTGACAACACAGTTGTGCTGGACAAGAAGGACCAGAGCAGACTGGACTTGCTAAGGAGACCATAGTAGCCAGTGTGGTGTTCTACGCTGTGGTCTCCTGGGTAAGCAACCTGAGCTCAAAAGAAGCACAATGCCTGAACAAACTTCTTGTTTTGCTCCATGTAACTGGGTGAATAGGCTTTGAATGATGTCATCCTGAACTGAGTAAAGCAGGTTCAAGAACGAATGGATGGTGGAAATTGACCAGGCAACATCATAGTTTAGAGCACCACACATTGGGCACTAGGGTATGTGCTAGACATATCTTTCTATTTTCATATAAAAACATTTTAAAGGTTAAAAGAGACAGGTTACGGTTAAAACAACAATTAAATTTGACACTTTATTAATCATGGGTGTGTCAACTCTGTATAGCATCCAAAATAAAAAAAGAAGAAGAACAGTTGAACTGGATGGACTGCATTTCCAAGCAGCAACAGTATTAGGGTAGTTTTAAAAGGAAGCAGCGGCAGCCCCAGGGAGAAATTAGAGAGTCATGCTTTTTTTAATTAATAATGTCTGCCAAGTAACCAAAGACCCCAGTAGATTCTATTAAATCTAAATCAGCACATTTGTTGTGCAATGTTTTTTATATTAAACATTATTTAAGGATAGCACAATATACTCTTATTTATAACACAATTAATCCTCTCTTGTATCAGTGAAATGAAAAGATCTTCATCACATCAGGGAGATTAAGTAAGAACTCGTCCTAGAAACCCACCGAGCAAGCCGTTGATTCAATCAGTGCCTCTGGTTTTGCACCTGCTGGTTTTATGAGATTCCCTGCTCTCCCAGTTGCTCTGCTGTTTAAACTGCAATTCAGTTGCACAAAAGCTTCATCCATCTGCTAATGCTATAAAGTTTATGACCGAGCTCTAGTTCACAATCAGCAGCCTGTTCTGTGAGAACATTTTGAGAATATAAACATTGTGACATTGTGGGTGTGGGAGGGTGCAGAATTATGACCCAAATTTTACTCAAGAGAATTCTAGGAAAAAGCCCATGGAGTCTGTGTGTAACTACTGACTGTGAAAGTGTCGGGCCAATGGCTTCACTGATATTGGGCCGATTTAAGTGGAAAAGGTGTGATGTGAATGATCCACATTTACCCAGCATGCTCAGTCTGCAGGACTGGAGGAACCAGTTGTGTGGCGGGATGGAGATTTGAAAAGAATACATGCTGAATTAACTCCTACATGCTTGTCATTATTCCAAATACATATTATATATTGCACAGCACATATTGTGGAGCAGCGTTGTACTAGGTGCAGTACACTGTGTTGGTACATTTGCAAATGGTGTATTTTTTTCTATATTATATTACAGATCCCAGCCTGTGTGAATATTTGGCAAGTGTCCACGTGATTTATTTCTCCTGGCACGCTGGCATCTCAAACATGTGCAGGTTAAGACTCTATATTCACATTACAAGCTTCACTGCTCAATTGCAAGTTTTTTCTCAGATTGGATTTGCTTATCTTGACTGTTCATATTCATACGCTTGTAGATACTTTAACCGAGATGACTCAAAGCTGGAAGGGCTGCCACAGGGGGCTTCTACAAAGTACCAAACTAGGGGTCTGTATGCTCAGTTTTTGATTTTTATTAAATTTGCAAACCTTTATGAAAACATGCTGTCACTTTGTCATTATGGCTTACCGAGTGTAAATCAATGGGCAAAAATGGTAAATGTAAGCGTGCAGAAAGGGAAGCCATCTGAATACTTTCTGAATTTATTGTATGTGCCAGTCATGTTTCTGAACTAGTTAGTGGTTCAGGTTAAAATTATTAAAATCATACAATTAATTTCCTTGAGCAACTTCACTTGGGGTAGTGCTGAGTCATTCAGCCTTTATGCTACTTTATCTCTTGACAGCAAATCAAGGGACATGTGGCATTAAAGATATTCAGGAAGAGCTGCTGACAGACAGATAAAGCTGGGAGTTTATATGCACAACGCAATACGCATGAACTATGAAATAGTGTATGTACTACACGTATATTCAGTAGAGTATTATCGTATATAGGGTGGTCCAGATCTAACTATGCAATTTTCATCACGCTATAACTTATTAAGTTTATTACATAGAAAATCACCCAAAAAATCCCAGACCATTGAGAAGTGTGCAAACTGACGACATGAAGAATCGTCTTTGCACGAACTGGAATCGTCCCCGCATAAATCAAAGTCATCCAGACGATCCAGATCTGTATAATTAGACCTGGACCATCCTGTACTTATATAATGAAGACACTGCAGTATACAGTACATGACTACATTATACATATTAGAACAATCTGGACGAGAACATGCCATTCAGCCCAACAAAGCTTGCTAGTCCTACCCACTTAATCCTTTTAAAATAACATCTAGTTGAGTTTTGAAAGTTCCTAAAGTCCTATGGTCTACCACACTACTTGGTCACTAATTCCTTGTGTGCTGTGGTTATCTGTGTGTGACTCCTTCATAATTTTGAACACTTCAATCATGTCTCCTCTTCAAACTCTATTGGCATAAATTGAAAAGGCTCAGCTCTTTTAATCTTTCCTCACAATTCATCCCATGTATTCCTGGAATCATTGATCTTCTCTGGACTTTTTCTAGCACTGCTATGTGCATTTTGTAGCCTGGAGACCAAAACTGTACACAGTACTTCAGAACAGGCCTCACCAGTGTGTTATAAAGCTTAAGCATAATGTTTATACAGTATATAACCCTATATACAGTATAGGTTAATAAGTGTAGATAGATAGATAGATAGATAGATAGATAGATAGATAGATAGATAGATAGATAGATAGATAGATAGATAGAAAGATAGATAGAATATATAAATTGTGGAATGCATTTGCTTTATAATGTGTGTATATGTTCTGTATATGTAGTTGTATATTGTATGTATAATATATGCACTATATTTTATTTACATACTGTATAATATAAATTGATCCACTGGTTGGCTTTGATGCTGAACAGCTCCTGGGTCCCAAGTTCAACTTCTGAGCTGAGCCACATTCAACCTAATTCTTAGGACCCGATTTCTCTCGTATCGCTCTTCTGACATCCCTCTAGCATTATAAGACTGCAGGTCTGTGTTTAGATATCACCAGTAGGCTTTTAAAGGCTGCAGCTGCTCTCAGGTTTCCAGATGCTGCACACATCACACACACACTCATAACAGATATTGTGTTTAAATTGGTATTTGGGTGTAACCTAACCTCTCAGCACTGGTATTAGCTGCACATTCAATAGCTGATGAGACTAAAGCTAGCAATGTTTACCCTGAAAGCTGGAGCTGTTTACTTAAACAGAGGGTGAACTTCAGAATGTGTGTCAGACAAACAGGCCTTCTCTGTTGTTACAAAGCGGGAGCATTGATGGAAGTTAGTGTCTTTGCTAGCTTGCAAACAGCTTGACAGAAGTCTGCTTTGGGTGAGTCAACCTTCTATTATGTGATAAAGACAAAATGATTCAGTTCCATTGAAACAAGTTCAGATAAAATGAGGAACCCAGTAAAAAGATTTCATGGGAACGCTTGCCCACCTTGACTTTATGCACATAAGATAAGACAGTTCAAGGCTTGTATACCATAGACTTTCTTAAGCACTGCTGATCTGGGTTTGGATTATTTGTAGGGAGCAACATTTCAAATTGCACATTGTGCTGAGACCCACAGTGAATGTGAACATTTTTTAAATAAAAATATATACCTTGTTAGTGGTAACTGATGCCATTAATGGGACAGCAGAGTGGCTTGTAGGAGAAGTAATAAGCACAGCTTTTGAATCACCTATACACCAAAGAATATAATATCATTTACTAATTCATTGTGCTTCTTTGCCACAAATATTTATTTAATAATGATGATGGTGGCATTGTGGAATAGCTTTTCCAAATATACAAAGTAGGTAGGAAGATAGGTAGATAGATACAAAAACACTACAAAATAAAACAAAATATACAGATATAAGAGGTACTGAAAAAAAAAGATAGATAGATAGATAGATAGATAGATAGATAGATAGATCGATAGATAGATAGATAGATAGATATGAAAGGCACTATATAACAGATAGATAGATAGATAGATAGATAGATAGATAGATAGATAGATAGATATGAAAGGCACTATATAGATAGATAGATAGATAGATAGATAGATAGATAGATAGATAGATAGATAGATAGATAGATAGATAGATAGATAGATAGAAAATGCTTTATATAATAGACACTTTATTAATCCAAAAAGAACACTGCAGTGTGCCACCAGTCATTGTCAATAGGAATTCATAGCATTCTGCCCATGTCTATGAAGGATTTCCTCCTACAATCTCAAAGATGTCCATGTTAGGAGAACTGAAATTGATCCAGTGTGTGTGAGGCCTGCCATGAAGTGATGTCACAGAACATTTCAAAATGTAAGGCTTCATTCAAATACACTAAAACTTTAGAAAAAAGAAAAAGTGACAGGTGTTGCATCCGGTGTTTGTTACTCCAGTGTGAGTGAGTGAGGTCTGTCATGAAGTGATACCATTTCTGGGTTTGCTCCTTGCACACACCCAGTGCAATAGACCAGTCTCCAGCAACTCCATTTTATTTAGCACATTTGAAAATATTCTTTTATGTTATGTATTGGACCTTAATAAGAAGGACAAATCTGGCTTTCACGTGTGCAAGTCGGGTTTTTTAGGATGACATATTACCCGTGAAGGTTCCAAGGTAGGTGGACTGGCATCCTGAACAGGAGTGAGGTAGGTTCCTTGCCCCAATGGGAGGATATAATGAGAAGACAAGAATGGACAGGCATCCCGAACGGGTAGGCTGCTGGAGGCTTTCATGGCCAGGAGATCATAATGGATGAACAGGAGGAGATTGTTTAATCCTAACAATTTCTTCCCCAGTATGCTAGATGGCAGCATTCCTTAGGTGTATTTCCTGGGTGCACACTCATTAGGCAACATGGGAATTGCAGTTCCAGTGGGTAGCCCTGCGGGGGGGTTTGGGTGCAACCAGGAGGAGCTGCAGGGACAGACCATCCCTACTTTAAGGGACTTTAACCTGACCTGGAAGTGCTTCTAACGTGCAGCTCTGTAACACCAGAAATACTCCCAGGTCTGACATAAAAGAGCTCTGTAACCTCACCTCAGTGAGTTAGAGTTGGGATGCAAAGGGTGACATTCACTTGGAGAAATGGAAAGAGGGAAAAGAACAATATCTTATTTGTGGCTGTGGAAGTGGATGTTGCTCATTTATGAAGGTACTGTGTTTAATATTCTTTATTTGAACCCAGGAGTGTGTTAGATGTATCGTTGTCTACAGTGGCCTGGTAGGCAAGTGACTAGACATGTGAAACTTGTAGTTTCAAATCGAACTTCTGCCCCACTGTGCAGCACTAGTTAAGCCCCCAGTAGAGGACTGTGAGGTGAACTGCACATGAAAAGCACCCTCACCCTCAAAGATAGTGTACTTTATAAAAGATAATGGCAGATTTAAACAAAGATTTATCTTTGTTTAGTATTTGTCCACCATGTGCTTTGTCGCACATTTATGTGTGATGTTCTCAATAACTTTGAATGGAATTCAGTAGAGCCTTTAAAAATAGAAAATTTAAAAAACTTTAGAAAAAAGAAAAAGTGACAGCAGTTGCTTCTGGTGTGTGTTACTGCCCGACATGTTATTAGGAACACCTGTACACCCGTGTATTCACGCTATTATCTAATTAGCCAATCATATGACAGCATGAAATCCTGCAGATGCAGCGTCAGGTGCATGAGTAAATGCTCTTAGCAAACACCACAAGAGGGACAAAATGGGATCTCAGTGATTCTGAGCATGACAAGATAGTTGGTGGCAGATGGACTGGTTTGAGTACATTTAACTGCTGATCTCCTGGAATTTGCACACACAACGGTGTTGTATATGATTGATCAATAATGCTTTTGTCAATTATGTTCAGGTATTGATTGCTATGGTCTGCGTCTTTTGGGACGTATGACATCCTGAGGGAAGTATGCTGTATGGAGAGTTGGTTAAACAGGGTTCAAAATAAACAGCATTCGAAATGTTATTCTGAGTGTGTCACTACTTCAACCTAAAGAACATTACAAATGGTCTCCAGATTTTACTCAGAATGGTGTGAAGGGCCAAAAACATCCAGTGAGTGGCAGTTCTGTGGAAGGAAACACCTTGTTGATGAAATATGTCAGAGGAGAATACCCAGAATGGTTCGAGCTGGCAGAAAGGCTGCAGTAGCTCATATAATCACTTGGTTCAACTTTGGTGAACCTTTGAGGCAGATGGGTCGCAACAGCAGAAGACCACAGATGCCAAAAACACAAAGATGAGGCTGCAGTGGGCACAGGCTCACCGAATATGAACATCTGAAGACTGAAAAAACGTTGCCTGATCTGATGAATCTCAATTACTACTGAGGTATACCAATGGTAGGGTCAGAATTTGGAACTAACAGCATGAATCCATGCGCCCAACCTGCTTTGTGTCAGCAGTCCAGGCTGCTTGTGGTGATGTTGTAACGGTGTGAGTCTGTTAATACCAATTAAGCACTATTTGAATGTTACAGCCTACTTGGGTTTTGTTGCTGACCATGTGCATCCCTTCCTGGCCACAACTTAAACACAATAATGAGTTCAGTGTTTTTCAAGAAGAATCCAATAGAACAAGGTTTCTTAAATTTTATTTTTCTTGCTCTTCTTATTGTCATCAAGACTCATTCTATGATGATCGTCAGGTCAGATTTCCCTTTTTCATGAGTTGTCACCAATTGTTAATTTCTTAATCCACCCACCACAACAAACTTTTAATATAATGTTGACTCAAGGCCCTACACAACCCAATGGAAGCAACCTGAGATCCATTTTGCGTTACTAACTATGCTTTCAGAAACTCTGCAATAGAACACCTTTGAGACGTGGTGGAATGGGAGATCCTTCGGCATGAATGTGCAGCTGACAAACCTGCAGTAATGATGTGATGCAATGATGGACCAGAACCTCAAAGGAACATTATCAAAATCTTGTGGTATCCTTGCCATGAAGAACTGAGGCTATCCTATCTACCCAGTATTAGTATAATGTTCATATTTGTCCAGTGTGTATTGTGATGGACAGCCGGGACGTCCCTGCTGTATATGTTCCGGGGGGGCCACCATGGACAGCTCAATACCTCCCTCGGGACGCTTGGTGGCAGCCTCCCTGGCCGATGTTGATTCCCCAGTCTCTCGCATGGCTCCATGGGACATGGAGTCCTTCACAGCCTGGGTGGGAGCTGTGGTGGCCGCTAGGGGGTGCTGCCGAGACTCAACAACCTGGCTGGACGAGTCATCAGCCCCACCCAGAGGTGCAATTGGGATCAGGTGGTCAAACACCTGGAACACTTCCGGGTGGGCTATAAAACTTGCCAGCCTCCACTACTAAGGGGCCAGAATCGGGAGGAAGAGGACGAGGTTGCCTGAGAGGAGTGGTGGTGCAAGGTGGAGAGTTGTTTTGGTGGTGTTTTAGTGCTTTTGGGACTGTGTATTGCCTGTGGGTCATGGGGAAGACGTGTGCCCACGGGTGAAGAAAAATAAAAAGCCTGTGTGACTTTTACACGTGCCTCTGCGTCAGTCTGTGCCGGGTCGGGCGCTATATAGCGCCTTTATCACAGTATATATGAAAACATATTTTAAAATTTGATGTCCCGTTCAATAGTAACATCACTTCATCCATCCATCCATTATCCAACCCGCTATATCCTAACTACAGGGTCACGGGGGTCTGCTGGTGCCAATCCCAGGCAACACAGGGCGCAAGGCAGGAAACAAACCCCAGGCAGGGCACACACACACACACCAAGCACACACCAGGGACAATTTAGGATCAGCAATGCACCTAACCTGCATGTCTTTGGACTGTGGGAGGAAACTCACACGGACACGGGGAGGACATGCAAACAGGAAGCGAACAGGAAAATACAATTCAGTGTTTGTTTCTGTCTTTTAGAGGTTCTTGCTGTATGAATTAGAGTGGAATTAGATAAGCGAGTTCACAAACCAGACATTGAGTAGAAAAATGCAAAAGTCCTCAAACGCAGCCTCCTTTCTTCTCCTCCTCCACTGACTCTGCTTACACCATACAAGACGTCTTGACCACAAGTCTCAGCGTAATTATTCACACATGGGTCTGTGAAAACAGTGACATGGCTTTTCTGCTTGCAGTGACCTCACGGAGAGCGCAGGTACGGGCTCTCTCATTAAAACGCATTGACTACTTCTGGTATGGCAGGTTTACAAGGCTGCCTTTCAAAAGGAGCGGAGCGACATGACCGGACTGGAGTTGGCTTTGCTCCTGGGTGAGTTGTTTTCCTCAGCGGAAGCCTCACATGCAGCAAGGTGTAATTTAGGAGAGTGTAAAAACAAACCTAATGAGGAGCTTGGAAGCTAGTCAAGTGGTAATTTAACTGTCCTCCTGTAGCATGGCGTGGAGCAAATATGCCCTTGGGGTGAGAGATACACTGCAATCTGATCAGCATGCAGAGTGGAGTGCAGTGGAGAAGCAGCATGGGAGTCAGGGAGAGAAATCAAGAAAGTGCGGAGTGTACTTTTGTGTGAGGCAGTATCGTATTTTTGTGCATAAAGATTGTTTGTCCACTTGATTAACTGTCAGATCACTTGCTTTTTCTTTATTAGCCATTTTACAGTTAATTCATCAGTACAGAACCCAATTCATCTTTCAGCTCACTCTGTGTGCCTTTAGCACATATGGCCTCTTATGAGCTCATAGTGACTGAGTGGGCCTTGTAATGGATGCTGGACCATGATGCTGCCAAACCTTTCTGTAAACATTTTCACTTGGTCATTATCAATCATTGAGTGTAGACTGATGGGCAAACATGGCAAATGTATCTGTTTAAAATGGACTCTACAACACAATAAAGTGTGCAGAAAGTGAAGGGGTCAGAGTCCTTTTGAAACCCTCTGTAGATACAGCATGTAGACAGATAAATAGATAACAAGGGCACTAGAAAACACAAACTTTCATGACTTGCCTTCATAGATTTTACTGTGAAGATTATATCATTTTGTTCGTTATTTCACCTTATACAATTTCTTGTATTAGGAATTTGTTAGTTTTCTCATACCCCTTGGGGTCAGAACGCAGGGTCAGCCATTTTACAGCACCCCGGGAGCAATCACAGGTTAAGGGTCTTGCTCAAGGGCCCAGCAGAGTAGGATCTCTTTTGGCAGTGATGGGGATTTGAACCGGCAACCTTCTCGATACCAGTGCAGATCCTTAGCCTCAGAGCCACCACTCCACCCCATTTATAGCTTATAGCTGTACAAACAGTGGAACAGTGGGCTCATCTGACGTGTGGCTTCATCAGAGAAAGATGATGGGAGTTTTGACCTTCATTCCATGTTTCTATAGTGAAAATGTTTTTTTTTTGTTTTTAATGTCCAGTTTAAATACACGCTGGCACTGTGGTACAGTGGTTAAAGCTATTGCAAGCCCCAGCCTGGTCTGTTAGTATTAATGTTAATATGATGCTGCCGGGATTGACTTTGGCCTCCAACACTTTGTATGAGAAAGAAATTAGTTAATATTTTAATGCATAAATTGAATCTATTAAAACTGATAGAATTCACTAAAACATATTATTTTGATCAAGAGTTAGTTCCTGACTTCTGCCCAGAATAGGCTTCTTACTGTCTTGAATTTGAGTTAAGAACACTGGGAACAACAATAGGGACGAATGGATGGATTTGTTTTTAACTGCATCGCTGTGCACCCAACATCTCCAAACACAAGACAAAATGAACAAATGGAGTGTTGCCTGGTGAAACAAGGTGCATCTACACAGGACCACCGCTTGGTTCTGGAGCTAGAAGTCCACGGCAATGTCTTCCATGTACCTCTCATTCTCAGCCTGGCCCAAGTGCCGAATCCTAACCTCACTTCTAATACCATTGCTCAGTATGAAAATGTTGTGGACGATAGGAGGCGTCATTGAGACCCAAACCCTAGACACAAATACAATCATGGGTTCAAATACAACAGTTCGATTTCTCTCAAATACCTTTACAGGTTCTTTAGAAATGTTTCCCACAGCACAATAAAATCTTTCTGCTCTTCCTCCACGCAAGTGTTGTCCTCTGCCTCCCGACTCCCACTCCCAGAGGTGAGGCAGAGGGCTCCTTTTTAAGTTGGACCTGGTGTTGGGGCAAGGTCCAGAGAATGTACTTCTAGGTCAGGCAGACATTTCTACAAAGTAGGAACAGTTCATCCCTGTAGCATCCCCTGATGGCACCCAGTGCTGTCCCATGGGACTACGATTCCCAGTGTGCCCTGAAGGCAGATTAGTGGGTGCAGTGACATAGGAGCATTGCCCTTTTGCGTGTTAAGGGAATATATACTCTGAAAAGCCAAACTCCCCCAGTCCTTCCACTATTCTGGCCTCCCTTCCTGCTAAGAGATCAATTCCCAACTTTGTCGATTCTTATCCTTCCACTCCAGCCTTCCTTCCTAGATGGGTTGCCGGATAATCCTGCATGGCACTTACAATGTGTACTTAGTTCTCTTGGATTAGGACACAAAAGGGATCCAGGGAACTGTTTGTTAGCAGTTCTGCTTCTATTTACACAACCAGCATTGTTTAATTTAGGAGGCAGGATCAAGGATGCAATGATTTCATTTGAATGGCGGTTTTAATTCAAATGTTTTCCTCCGCAGGTGGAGGAGGGGGAACTGTAATGCAAAACTGGGCAAAAACATACAGACATGAAACAGAAATCCCGCAAGAAATATAATTAGCATGAAATTATTCACATGTCATATTTTTGATACAGTTCTCCTTACTTAAATTTACAACCTTAAATTGAAAATAAAAGTAAAGCACACATTCCGCCCACTCACTCACTCACAATCTTCCCAAACAGCAACTGAACCGAGCTGCTATGAAACAAGTCAGCTCCTAAATCAGGACACGATGCTGCTGCTGTATAAACAAAAGAGGGTTTTCTTTTGTCTCAAGATTGTGTGGTTGCTCATTCATTAATTATTAACCAAAAATAAAGAAAAGTTGAATAAACTGACAGCCTCTCTTTGCTTTCATAACATCTTTGCTAAACACCTGCTTGGATACAAAGTAGAGGCTGTGACCTGACATGTACAGCAGCCATTTCTGAGGAAGGTGATGAGGTGAGGTATATAGCGCTGATAAAAAGTATTCAACCCCAAGGAAGTCTTCATTGAATAATGCAGGATTTTATTTGGCTTATCTGACACTGATCAACAGAAAAGATGTTTTAGTGTCAAAGTGAAAACAGATCTTTGCAAATCGATCTAAAATTAATTACTAATATAAAATGATTGATCACATACTGTAAGTATTCACCTCCTTTTAATATTGCACCCTTAAAACATCACCAGTGCAGCCATTTGGTTTTACAAATCACACAGTTTGCTCAATAAAGAGCACCTGTCTGTGTGCCATTCCTATCTATCTATCTATCTATCTATCTATCTATCTATCTATCTATCTATCTATCTATCTATATGGCTAGGGATCTGCACTGGCAATCGGAAGGTTTGAATCCCGTAAATGCCAAAAAGGGACTCTGCTCTGCTGGGCCCTTGAGCAAGGCCCTCAACCTGCAATTGCTGAGCGTTTTGAGTAGTGAAAAAAGTGCTATATAAATGCAAAGAATTATTATTATTATTATTATCTATCTATCTATCTATCTATCTATCTATCTATCTATCTATCTATCTATCTATTCCTCTATTTAAGAATAAGCAGGATTGGAGGATGGAAATAAAGGGAGGGAATATATATATATATATATATATATATATATATATATATATATATATATATATATATATATTTTTATTCCAAGAACAATATGAATATGTAATGGCTTAAAACTGAATATTCATCATTTAGAATGTGTGTACATATTTTTATGTAAGACTTAAGATTAAGTTTGGTTTACTGTTTTGATTTATTTCTGTGATTATTCAATAAAGTTTGGTTTTAAAAATAAAAAAATATCTATCTATCTATCTATCTATCTATCTATCTATCTATCTATCTATATATTATATATCTATCTATCTATCTATCTATCTATCTATCTATCTATCTATCTATTATATAGTGCCTTTCACATCTATCTATCTATCTATCTATCTATCTATCTATCTATCTATCTATCTATCTATCTATCTATTATATAGTGCCTTTCACATCTATCTATCTATCTATCTATCTATCTATCTATCTATCTATCTATTATATAGTGCCTTTCACATCTATCTATCTATCTATCTATCTATCTATCTATCTATCTATCTATCTATCTATCTATCTATCTGTTTGTTATATAGTGTATTTCATATCTATCTGTCTATCTATTTGCCATACAGTTCTTTTCATATTTATCTATAAAGTCATAAAGAACTTTATTACAGGAGTGGCTCTGCAGGCTGTAATTGTTGGTTTTTATTCTTTAGAGTCGTTACATATACCAGAAGTGTAAATGTGTTTGTATGCAGCATTGAAAGAACTGCAACATCCCCAGTCCTTGCTTCCTGATAACCCCGTTCTTTTCCAGAAGGTCAATCCTGTATTCCTTTTGGTACAATCTGGCCCTAACTTGACCAAAAAAACTTCTAAATCGTTCTTTGTGCTTATGTACTAATAAAACTGATAACACAGACTTTGTTTTTTGAGCAATGAAATAATATTTTCAGAAATTTAACCCATCTGCTGGGTGTGTGTTTTTTGTCCTACGTCAACATCAAATATAGGATTAAATTGCAAATGAGGTTTGAATTTCAGCTTAAAATCCGGTTAAACCTTCTGCCATATACAGTATTTGTTTTTTGGCAAATTTTAAACACATTCGTCATTTTCGGCTGAAAATGATTAAAATGGTTTCAATTACTGCATTACCTACTGCACACCACAAATTAGTCTTTTATCCTCAGTGGTAATTTACAGTATGTTTTTCATATTTATAATATATTTTTCAAGGCAACCTTTTCACAAAGTATGACACATTTTCTAGGGTCACACAAGGAATCCATCCATTTTCTAAACCCACTTATAAGGTCAAAGAAGTGTGTCCTAGCAGCATTAGGAATCCAGCCTTGGGTAGGATGGAATGCCAATCCCCCTTAAAGCACAAAAACGCAAAGAAGAGTGCAGAACAATCCACCTGCACATGGACAGCAGCTAAGATGGGATTCAAAGCCATGTTGGAGATGTGAGACCTCCATGCCTCACCTGTTAAAAACTGCTTCTGTTTGTAATGTTTCTTTGCTTACATTTTATTTGTCTTATGTTTGTGACCATTTAGGGGTTTTGGATGTGAAGATTCTGTTTACCTGGTTTATTATATTTTATATCGTTAGACTGCTTGTTGGACACCATTTTGTTTTTCACTGTAATTATTATCTTTACAGAGTGAAAATGCAAGTGCGTAGACAGAATTAAATATAAAAAAATAATTACATTTATGCTTCTAGAAATAATGACCAGCTCACTAAATTTGTGCATAAAATGCCCTGTGATTACACTTTTAACAGACAACCAGTCGTTCGCTGCCAGACCAACGTCAATGTGAAGGAGCCAAACATGATGCTTAACTTCCCAAGCAGCATGGAATGATTAAAGAGATCAAAGGCCTTTAAAGGGGTCTTAAAAACCACACCAGCATATTTTACTTCGTCCGTGTCCTAACTGGCCAATATTTGTCATCGGGCCCCATTTGAGGGCTGGGCCTCATGTAATTATGGCCACTGCAGTGTTAAATGAACACGTATCCATCCTGCGGCTGTCATTTACTTGTAGTTAAGATTTACTGGGCGGCTTACAGTATGTGGATAGGCACGATGTGGGAATGTGAATCTGGCGCACATACAGTAGGGTCACGGGGAAGGAGAATATAACAGGGTGGTATGTTGCCTGAGGACTAAATGCGACTGTTTTACACCCAGAGTTGTGAATAACACGTTACTAATGTAATGCATTATGTAATACAAGTAATTTACAACACAGATGTGACACACAAAATGCATATGCAATTGAAACTGGTGATGTACATCTATACATGAAAGCTCAAATTGGCTGTTACTGACACCCAGTTGGAATCACTGCAGTTCACTTATAGTGCAAAAGGGTTTGTGGAAGATGTAGATGTGGCCTGGCAGGTAATACTTTTTAATTAACAATTCAGTGACATTTGCAACAATTCGTTTTGTTAATTTCAGGTCTGCTTTCACAGATCATGCTGTCTTGGCAAGCTGTGTCGGAATCTTCTTGCAGGTGGATTAACAACTTCTGACAGGGGACGGTGTGTAAGGTTGGGTAGGCACATTAACCGTCAGAACTGGAGCACCACAGGGCTGTTTGCCATCTCCTGTTCTTTTCAGTCTGTAATCATACGCCTACATTTCCACGGAACACCCTGTAAAATTCCCGGAATGTGACGATGATACCACACTGATTGGTGTTACTCTGGTTGGAGATGAATCCACTAATAGATGACAGGTTGTGCAGCCGATTTTCTAATGCAGACAACATAATCTTGACCTCAATACTCAGAAGACTGTCAAATTAATTGTAGATTCAAAAGAAGCCCCTCATCACTCCTCCCATAAGCATCTGTGGTTCGACAGTCACCACTGTGGAATCCTTCACATTCCTGAAGATTACAGTTTCTCAGAATCTGAAATGGGTAATTAACGTGTACTCCATTGTTAAAGTAATACTACACCCAAAGAAATCTCTCTATATTTTTACACACCATATGGCCAAAAGCTTTGGCCATCACACCTATTTAAGCTTGTTGGACATCCAATTCCAAAACCATGGCCATTAATATGAGGTTGGCTGCCCTTTGTGGCTTTAACAGCCTCCGCTTTTCTGGGAAGACTTTCCATGAGATTTTGGAGTGTCTGTCGGAATTTGTTGCTAATCTGCTAAAACAGCAATTGTGAGATCAGGTACTGATGATGGATGGAAAGACACAGCTTGCAATCGGCATTCGAGTTTATGCCACGGTGTTCAGCAGAGTCCTCCCTGTGTGGAGTTTGCATGTTCTCCCCATGTCTGCGTGGGCTTCCTCCCACAGTCCAAAGACATGCAGGTTAGGTGCATTGGCGATTCTAAATTGTCCCTAGTGTGTGCTTAGTATGTGGGTGTGTGTGTGTTCCCTGTGGTGGGCTGGCGCCCTGCTCGGGGTTTGCTTCCTGCCTTGCGCCCTGTGTTGGCTGGGATTGGCTCCAGCAGACCCCCATGACCCTGTAATTAGAATATAGCGGGTTGGATAATGGATGGATGGATGTTCAGCAGGGTTAAGGACAGTTCTCTGTGCCGTTTGTCCATGTCTTTATGGACCTGGCATTGTGTATAGGAGCATAGACATGTTGGAACACAAAAGGGCTTTTCCCAAATTTTTTCTACAAAGTTGTAAGCACACCATTGTTCAAAATGTGTTTGTAGCATTAACAGTAACCTTCAAAAGGGATGAGTCCAAACCCTGAACAAAGAGCTCCATACCATTATCTCTCCTCCACCAAACTTTACTGTAGGCACTATTCATTCCGAAAGGTGGAGTTCTCCTGGCATCCAGGAGATGCCCTTCAAACTGCCATATAGTGAAGTGTGATTCATCGCTCTAGTGAACATGTCCAGTGGAGGCATGCTTTACACCACTTGGCATTGCAATTAGTTATTGTAGGCTTGCATGCAAATGTTTGGCCATGGAAACCCAATTCATGAAGCTCTAAGACGCAAAATTCTTGTGCTGGGAAGTCCTTCCTGAGGCAGTTTGGAACAAGTGTGATTTTCTACGTTCGGGAGTGCTGGGCTGGAAGCATCATTTCAAGAGACACTGGACCCCCCAAAACTGCGTGCCATAATGAACAATTCTGCACACCCTCTCTCTGACACACAGAGGACTTTCAGCCAACAAATTATTAAGCAGAAATGTATAAAGAAACACTACAAGGGCTCCTTTACACCAACAGCAATATGTCTGATTACTGCCTCACTGTCTCTGGGACTGCAAAGTCAGAGGTTTTATCTTTCTTTTCAATTTTCTTCCCTTTTTGTCATTCTGGTGTGTGTTCAGACTATAGTGTGTGTGTATAGCTATCTACAACTCGGTCTATTTTATTTAAAAAGTTTCTATAAAAAGTCAAAGTTCCCCCTGGAGACAAATCAAGTTCTTTCTATCTGTCTGTCATATACTGCCTTTCCTACCTACAGTATCTATCTGCTGTTAGTGATATAACACAGGATAGGAAAATTTTGTGCAATCTTGGGAATTTTGGGAAAAGGATGGTAGGGATGGAACTGCCAGGCAAGAGGAAAAGAGGACATGCAAGTGGTGGTTGTGGCAGAGCAAGATGGAGAGGACAAGAAGGTAAGGAAAAAGATGATCCGCTGTGGCGACCCCAATAGGGAGCAGCCAGAAGAAGAAGAAGAAGATGCACTTCAGCACTCTATGACTTTGCATGGGCATCCACTGAACAGGATCATCTCCAGACAGAGGAGTAGCTTCAGTGACAGACTTTTGTCACTGTCCTGCTCCACTGACAGACTGAGGAGATCGTTCCTCCCCCACACTATGCGACTCTTCAATTCCACCCGGGAGTAAATGCGAACATTAATTTTATTTTAATTTTTTTTCATTTTTATTACTATTTAATTTAATATTGTTTCTTTGTATCAGTATACTGATGCTGGATTATGTGAATTTCCCCTTGGGATTAATAATCTATCTATCTATCTATCTATCTATCTATCTATCTATCTATCTATCTATCTATCTATCTATCTATCTATCTATCTATCTGTCTATCTATCTATCTATCTATCTATCACTTCATGGTTTAGCTGCTGTTGCTCCTTGATGCCTCTTCTTCTTAATAATTGTGCTTGCAGCTGACAGGGGCAGATCTAACAGAGCAGAAATGTAACATACTCCCTTGAGGTAAAGGCAGCATCTAATGGCAGTGACACATTTAAAGCTATTCAGTTCCTATTTCTTCTTCTATGTTATGCACCTGTTAACTTTGAAACACCTGAAGTCAATAATTTTAAGGGATATCTACATACTTTTGGCCTTAGAAAAAATTAGAATCTAATATTTCTATGCAGAACAGAGAGATAACAGCAAACAATATCAGGAATATCCATGACTAAATGTCATGTTACTCGCGTTGCATAATCCACATTTCAAGTCAAAAAGTCATATGCTCTCAACATCCTAAATACATGTATTATTATGCAATACAACTTCTGCAAAATGCTTGCATGAACAAAAATGTAGCACATTTAAACACGAACAGACAATTGAATTGAAAACCCACTTCCGTTCATTACATTCAGATTCATATTCATAACTAACTGAAGTAATTTGTGATTATTTAGAGACAGTCTGTGAACCTGCACAGGTGAACTGAGCTTCTCCTTATTTAAGTATCTCAGATATGCACAAATATGAGGCATATATAATAATGTTTACTCTTGGTTTTCTTTAACTTTTAACTAGGGAGCTTCACCCCCTGCTCGCTTCGCTCGCCAACCCCAGCCTGCGCTTCGCACCGGTCACTTTGCGTCTCTGCCGCTCACATATGTGGATTTCACTTTCATCAGACAACAAATCTTTTAATTCTCGCGGATACGCCTCTTCATTGGAAAGGAACACTACTTTTCCCTGATGGCAACACGAATTAGATAATCTACAAGTCTTTGACTTAAAGTTTAAATCCGAACAATATATTCAATCTCTTTTCACTGTTCCATTATTTCACCGAGTACTAATTTCCGTATGTTTGCACTAATGCAATCTTTACTATTATTTTTTTGAGACTTTCAAATTTTAGTACTTTCATTATCTCTAACCTGCTCTACATATGTATCGCACCAATGTTTTTGTACCTCTTTACGACATTCTACTTCGTCATCTACTCTTTGTCTTTTATTTCCTGCCCCAAGAATGGCACAAAGTCTTGTCTCACTGGACGTTAAAGTATCTCTCTGAAAAAGTCACGTCTCGCCCCACGCTAAAAAGGATTTTTTTTTATATACAGTAATAGAGAGATATTTAGTTGTAGTTGTCCCTCATTGCATATGGAAATATTGATGTCACACAAAATGCAAAGTTAGCCAATGAATAAGCTATTCCATTCACTGGACTCGGGGAGATCATCACTTGCAATGTTCAGTCGTGCTTGAGTGTGCTCCATTTTTGTTCACAAGACTGCTTTCCAGAAATGGATTTATGAGTCTAGCCCAGTAACAGCTTATTCATTGGTACAGGGGGTAAACTCGTCAACGCATCACTTCAGAATTTTGTGAAAAAGGTGAATTCTGTTTAGTTGATCTTATTGTAGGTGTCTATCAGTGAATGTGGATAAGCGTTCCTAAAGTAGGCACATGTCCCATCTGTAGTTGGTTTCTGCCGTATGTTTCTGAGATAATCTCTGTCTTTCCCTTTCAATGGATTGCTTTCAGGAAAACAGACAGAACAGACATTCAAGACTATCAAATTACAGCGAGGCAGCCCTTTACGTGATGTATTCCTAATTACGGTGTACTCGGTTGTTATCTGCATTATTACATCATTATTATCACATTCTTGTATGTTCATCTTCAAACATAGTATATGTAAAGAAGAATAAAGAAATAAGATAAATTTGAGTAAATAGTAAATGGCCCATTGTGTTAAGAAATCCCAGGAGGAATAACACGAGTTAAAACAAGACAATGGACGTCACTGAGAAATATCTCTCTGGACTCTCTTAATGCCCTAAAACACTTGCCAGGAAGCACAATATCCCATTTCTCAGATCCCGATAAATGCATATTTGTGAAGTCCAGCTTCATCATTAAATTCTTTAAATTTTAGTCTAACCGACTGTTATACATCTTGTGCAGTTTATGTGGTAAATTTTGTAATTCTGTAAAGGAAAAAGAATTAAAAAAAAATCGACCAACTGAAAATATTTGACAAAGACCTCATGGGATATTTGAAGAAACAATCAAATGTTAGATGTGTAATTAAGAAGCATCTTGAAGCCTCTGAAGTGAAATGTAATTCACCCCCAGACCACAGGGCAGCGCTGTCACTAACTCTTCTTTTTTGTTCTCAGATCAGATGACGACCAGCTGGATGAATTATAGAATCACTTCCTATGATGTCAGGAAGCTTACGCTTTTCTGCCCCAATCTGCATATGAGAACAGCAACACCCAAAAGCTGCCATTCAGTTAGGAACCTTCAACTGTGTGAAGAAGACTCTGCCTCCTATAGCTGCCTTTTGAGAAGATGTCAGGCATACAAAGTTCATATTGCCATTTAATGGGTCATGTTAGAGAGCAGCTAAAGGTCAGCTTTGTTTATAGAAGAGGGATAAATGTGTAAATAGTTAAGATGTGCAGCTAACTACACTTAACCAAGGAAGGGGTGGCGCAAGGTGTTGCTCCAAAGGTGGTGTGTGGGCACGATTTGGTGTTCTGCTGCATGGAATAAAGTAGATTGTTGGCAATAAAGGTGAGAAAAGTGCCCAGAGACAGTGCCTCTGATTCACGTGGAAAGTGGAGTTGGTGTTTGGTGATTGTATGGGAAAAGAGAAGAGTGATGGAGAGAGAAACACTTTAGGGATTAGTTTTCTAAACAACCAGAAGGAATGAACGAATCAAGCTAATTGTGAGGAAAGTGCTTTGGGACTACCTCCGAGCAATCAGGTGCCACAGAAATGAGGTTCGTGAAATGGAATTTTGTTTGGCACTGAAGACAACAAAGGACACATTTTTTTGCCTTATTTTTTTAGTTGCCTGTGTTAAACATGAGGTCTTTATTTTAATTTTCTTTCTTTTGTCTTCTTGTGAGACTAAGAACATGTTTTAGAGTGTTTTTTTTTTATACCCTTACTCTGATATCAATTTTGTGGTCAGAATCTTAATTTTTGTGTCATTTGTTTATTTGGGAAATTCTCCCTGCCATTTTTTAATTTACATTGTGGCCAGTTATGCCATCCCATCATTAGAAAAGCTCGGCATTGCTAGTTGCCATTAATAATGCAACGTGTTAAACTCATCCTAGTTTACGGATTCAAAACACCTTTTTGTCAATCATTTGTTTTTCTAAACATATTTCATTTCAGCCTTTTCCTGTTTTTTTTTAACTTGTGCTTGATGTTTTTGACTTTTCCCTTGCCTTTGGTAACAGTACAGTAGATCTCCCAGTTTTGGACATTTTTTGGTTTGTTAAAATTCTGACTATGTCTTTTCTACAGGGGCCTTTAAAAATATTCTTATTAAGGCTTCTAGTATAATAGATAGATAGATAGATAGATAGATAGATAGATAGATAGATAGATAGATAGATAGATAGATAGATAGATAGATAGATAGATAGACACTTTATTAATCCCAAGGGGAAATCCACATAATCCAGCATCAGTATACTGATACAAAAAACAATATTAAATTAAAGAGTAATAAATAATGCATGTAAAAACAGACAATAACTTTGAATAATGTTAGCATTTACTCCCCCAGGTGGAATTGAAGAGTCGCATAGTGTGGGGGAGGAACGATCTCCTCAGTCTGTCAGTGGAGCAGGACGGTGACAGCAGTCTGTCGCTGAAGCTGCTCCTCTGTCTGGAGATGATCCTGTTCAGTGGATGCAGTGGATTCTCCATGATTGACAGGAGTTTGCTTAGTGCCCGTTGCTCTGCCACAGATGTTAAACTGTCCAGCTTTATTCCTGCAATAGAGCCTGCCTTCCTCACCAGTTTGTCCAGGCGTGAGGCGTCCTTCATCTTTATCCTGCCTCCCTACCACACCACCACGTAGAAGAGGGCACTCACCACAACCGTCTGGTAGAACATCTGCAGCATCTTATTGCAGATGTTGAAGGACGCCAACCTTCTGAGGAAGTATAGTCTGCTCTGACCTTTCTTACACAGAGCATCAGTATTGGCAGTCCAGTCCAATTTATCATCCTGCTGCACTCCCAGGTATTTATAGGTCTGCACCCTCTGCACACAGTCACCTCTGATGATCACGGGGTCCATGAGGGGCCTGGGCCTCCTAAAATCCACCACCAGTTCCTTGGTCTTGCTGGTGTTCAGGTGTAGGTGGTTTGAGTCTCACCATTTAACAAAGTCCTTAATTAGCTTTCTGTACTCCTCCTCCTGCCCACTCCTGATGCAGCCCACAATAGCAGTGTCGTCAGCGAACTTTTCCACGTGGCTGGACTCCAAATTGTATTGGAAGTCTGATGTATTTAGGCTGAACAGGACCGGAGAAAGTACAGTCCCCTGTGGCGCTCCTGTGTTGCTGACCACAATGTCAGACCTGCAGTTCCCGAGACACACATACTGAGGTCTGTCTGTAAGATAGTCCAAGATCCATGCCACCAGGTGTGAATCTACTCCCATCTCTGTCAGCTTGTCCCTAAGGAGCCAAGGTTGGATGGTGTTTAAGGCACTAGAGAAGTCCAGAAACATAATTCTTACAGCACCACTGCCTCTGTCCAGGTGGGAGAGGGATCGGTGTAGCATGTAGATGATGGCATCCTCCGCTTCCACCTTCCTTCTGGTACTTGGTTATGAAATGCAAGATGCCCAGTGTGTAATCATGGTGGGGGGTCTAGTGGTACGCTGCCATCATGTCATTTTATGTAGTTTTGTTATCGTATTATTTAATAGCCGTGCCTATTAAATGGATTTCGCATGGCTGTTTCCCCAGTTCTTTATCTTCTTCAGTCTGATTCTATTCTACTAGGAATACACCCTACCCACAAGCCTCATAACATTTCCACCTAGACATATACTCAGGTCAGTCAGTGAGACCTATTCAGATTCAGAAGTGGACACTAATCACAGAAATCCCCAAGCAAAGCTAAATCTGATCTAGGAAGATCCCTGAGTGCAATACAAAGACAGAAGGAGTTGTTTTGACAGCGGCGGCCAACTTTGCATTCACTGCCAGCTTGTAGACAGACCCAGGATCTTTTCTTTTGCTACAGTGCTTCCCTGTAATCAAGCGTTATTCCAGAACAGATGTTACCACCTTCTTCTTAGATGAAGAATGTAGCACACAATATTTAGAGTACGCAGATAAAGACCTAATAATTTAAAACTGACAGGGCTTACCACAAAGCTAACAAGAAGGACTTGGCTTCTTCAGTAGTAGAACTGGTTCGGACAGAATGAATGCTGTCTTTCTGCCACCCACACTCCTGAGTGAGATCTGCCAGCTCACCGCAGTGCTTATTTGCAAAGGAAATTGAGAGCATTGTGTGAAATGGGCAAAGACCACATTTACATTCTTTTCAGCTCCCTCCCATGCAACTCTTTTACATCTCTCTTCTGTCTGGCAAAACACATAATTATCGAGCTCAGCAAACACATTAGAAGGTCAGAGACACACACAAAAGGCAAGAGGCTTACTTGTTTCATGAAGGATCACTCGGAGGTTGGGAGAGTCTGGAATACGACTTAGAGGGGTGGACTTTCTCAGTTAAATTCACCTACGTTTACTGTAATACTCTCAGTGTACTGAAGAATATTAAGAAATGAGGTATTTTTGACTGAAATGATTAATGCCCTGCAGTGGGCTGGCGCCCTACCCGGGGTTTGTTTCCTACCTGGCGCCCTGTGTTGGCTGGGATTGGCTCCAGCAGACCCCCATGACCCTGTAGTTAGGATATAGCGGGTTGGATAATGGATGGATGGATGGATGTTTAATACCACTGGATTGCGGAAATCAGAGCTGTTTTGTTCATGAGTTTTGAATGCTATAACTTAGTTTTATTATGTAAATGAGTTTGCTTTCAGGCTCCTGCCATCCTTCCATCCTAAAAGAAAACAGTTTAAAGCAATACTTTGCTTAATAAAGCAGCATGGTGATGTCAGCGTATGCACTTCTGTCTCAGTGATCTAGCATCATGGAATCAAAGCCCATGAGCAGACCCTGTCTCTTCTGTGGCTTGTATGTGTTCCTAGTCTCTGTGCAGGTTTTAAGGCTGTTTACTATGGTCCTACACTCTCAATGAAATTATTTTTGATTTCTCCGGTGCTTTCAGTACACCCCAGCTGTGACCCGACATTTGCGTGATAGACGTATGCGCGCCGACAAAATAGCGCCGATTAAATCGGGCCGACAAAATCGCGCTGACAAAATCGCGAAAGTTTCATTAAATATGAATTGCTAGTTTAAAGTATATATAGTAATGTTTATTTTAGAAGTCAATATTATGAGACGCGGCATGCCATTAGCACGGCACGCAGATAGCCCTTAAGATCACGCCCTGCATATGTAGGAAGAATTGCAGCAAGGGCGTCCCACTCTCTTGGCCTCTCGCGATTTTGTCGGCGCGCATTTGTCGAAAACCAGTTAGCGGGTTTGTCGGCGCTCATTTGTCTATCGCGTTTTTGTCGGTGAACCCATCCAGCCATGTCTGTTAAGTGGTAAACTCAGGGATATGCAGGTGGATGAGCGTATGGTGTCCTGGATTATGAACTATAGTTTGTCATGTTCAAGAACTGTGTTTCTGATGCGAATGTGAGCAACACCAGAGCACCACAAGGAACAGTCCTGTCTCCTTTTCTCGTGACTCTGTACACATCTGACTATAAATATAACAGCAAATCTCATCACTTGCAGAAATTCTCAGATGATTCTGCACAAATGGGGAGTTATCCATAAGGGGAACGAGACAGAGGAGAGGAGTCAGGTGAATTGTCTGCAATTTAACATCACAGAGTATATAAATAAGAGGGTTCTATTTTTCTTTTTTGCCACTGGAATGCCTTTCACCATACACATTTCCTTTACCGACAAGTTCAACTACATCTACGAGAAAGGGACAAATATTATAAGGAGCTAGAATCCACAGCAGTGGTTCTCAACCTTTTTTTGGCCATGTCCAACCTAGGCCTCTCTAAAATCATGATGTCCCCCACTGTAACATATATCTTATCCTTATTATTACCTATTCAAAAAGTGAACTCCTACTCAAGTGGAGGAAGCCCATAATGTCATTAATTTGGTCTAAACAAGCTTCCAAAGAACATGGAGACAAAAGAGGGAAAGGATAGTTGAAGTATCCATCCATTATATCCTAACTACATGGTCATAGAGGTCTGCTGGAGCCAATCCCAGAGCAGGAAACAAACCCCACGCAGGGTGCCAGCCCACCACAGGGTGCACACACACAGGACAATTTAGAATTGCCAATGCACCTAACCTGTAGGTCTTTGGATTGTGGAAGGAAACCGGAGCACCCAGAAGAAACCCACACAGACACGGGGAGAACATGCAAACTCCACGCAGGGAGGACCTGGGAAGTGAACCCGGGTCTCCTAACTGCAAGGCAGCAGCACTACCACTGCGCCACCATAGTTGAAATACTGACAAAGAAATCACTAAGAAATTGTTAAAAAAATAATATAATATGAAGTTACAGCAAATACAGTTTTGAAAACATATAATAAGAGATGTGATATTCATAAATATAAAATAACTTTAATGACAGCTTTTAGTGTAATATTTTGATCATGTTAAATTTTTGTTATACTGCAAAATTTTATAATCATGGTTACAATTCATATTATTTTAATGGTTAAAATGATTTCTAAGTAGAAAAACCCAAGCCGGTTGTAAAATCATAAATTAAAGGGTTCTTCACCATCCCTTCTATGTTTATATAAATATATAAATGTCTCTGTAAAAAATAAAATGATTTATAAAAAAAAAAAATAATAATATTTAACAGTGAATTTCTGTGTTTTCATTTTATGAATTGTTTAACGGACCTAATTTCTCAAACTGTCCCCCTAAAAAATCAAATTACGCCCAAGTGGTGCGTGCGCCCCATGTTGGGAATCACCGATCTACAGGGAAGTATACAAACATTTAAACCAGATTGCATCGGGGGGAAAACAAAAAATATCAGCCAACATGACCTAAAGAAAAGTTGACCAAAAATATAAAAAAAGTATCTTTCTTCATTTAAAATGTGGAAAAATAGAAAGGAAATGCATAAACTAGTGGCAACATTATTGACTTGGGACTATGATATCATAGGAATTATGGGATTGTGACTCTGTGTTACGAGACAAGTCCAGCATGTCCAGCACTGATGTGGACCCTCAAGTATGTGTAGCAGTGCACCACCTCCACATCCACCCTCTGAATAGTGACGGGCTCTTCGGTTCTGATGAAAGTCAATAAGCACTTCCTTGGTATTGCTGATGCTAAGTTGTGGACAGTTCTCAAAGATATCCAACAACTCCTATCCTCTGTCTCACCCCACTATGCCAATACACCCTAGAATCATCAGAGAATTTCTGCACATGACATGACCTGGTGTTATATTTATAGTCGACGGTGTACAGGATGAACAGAAAAGGAGATGTACCAACTTAAGACTGCAAAACACTACAGAAGGTGGTGAAGTCAGCTCAGAATATTCCTGGCACACAACTGCAAAGGCAAAGAATACTGTTAAAGACATTGGCCATCCTGTACAGTCACATTTGCCATATTCTATACAGGACTGTTAGCTCTTACATACCTGGACAATTTGTATCATCAGGTCATGAGTCAAATCAACATGTTGTCATAGTGACAACTGTGTTTCTTTGACATTATATGGCTAAGAAATTGTGAACACCTGATCATTACACTTATACAGTATGAGCTTGCTCTCTTATTATGGTGTAGGCCACCCCTTTGTGGGTATAATGGGCACCATTCTACTAGGAAGTCTTTCTACAAGACTTTGGAGTGTGCCTGTGGGGATCTGTGTCCATTTAGCCAAAAGAGCATTTGTGATGTCAGGTACTGATTCTGAATGAGAAGACCTGACTCACAATCTTAATTCCAGTTCATCCCAAAGATGTTCAATAGGGTTTGAGCATGCTACTTGAGGTCCTCCATATCTTTATGCACCTGGCTTTGAGCACAGGGATACAGTCATGCTGGAACAGAAAAGGACCTACACTAGACTGTTGCCACAAAGTTGGAAGCACACAATTGTCTAAAACGTCTTTGTATGTGGTAACATTAGCAGAATCCTTCATTGGAACCAGGTTGTCTAGTCCAAACCCTTAAAACCATCCCCACACCATTAGCTTTCCTCCACCAAATTTTACAGTACGCACTATGCAGTTTGGAAGTTACCATTCTCCTGGCATCTGCCAAACTCCATCAGACTGCCAAGTAGTTCATCATTCCAGACAATATGTTTTCTCTGCTCCAATTTCCAGCAATTGTGCTTTACACCACTCCAGCTGATGCTTTGGCACATAGTAGGAGCTTTTGAGGCATAAGCCTTGTGCTGATGTTGCTTCCAGAGGCAGTTTAGAACTCTGCTGTGACTGATGTAATACAGAGGATAGACAATTTTTATGTGCTATATGTTTGAGCGCTTGGAGAATCTCTCTCTGTGAGTTTACAGCTGGAAAAGGGTGAAGTGCCCTCTCAGGGTTGGGGGAGAGATCCTGCCCCAAGTGGATTAGTTCAAGTATCTCGGGGTCTTGTTCACGAGTGAGGGAAGAATGGAGCGTGAGATCGACAGGCGGATCGGTGCGGCATCCGCAGTGATGCGGGCTCTGCATCGGTCTGTCGTGGTAAAAAAGGAGCTGAGCCATAAGGCAAAGCTCTCAATTTACCAGTCGATCTACGCATCTATCCTCACCTCTGGTCATGAGCTATGGGCAGTGACCGAAAGAACGAGATCGCGAATACAAGCGGCTGAAATGAGTTTCCTCCACAGGGTGTCTGGGCTTTCCCTTAAAGATAAAGTGAGAAGCTCAGTCATCCAAAAGAGGGGCTCAGAGTAGAGCCGCTGCTCCTCCGCATCGAGAGGAGTCAGATGAGGTGGCTCGGGCATCTGATCAGGATGCCTCCTGGACGCCTCCCTGGTGAAGTGTTCCGGGCACGTCCAACTGGGAGGAGGCCCCGGGGAAGACCCAGGACACGCTGGAGGGACTATGTCTCCCGGCTGGCCTGGGAACGCCTTGGGATTCTCACGGAAGAGCTGGAAGAAGTGGCCGGGGAGAGGGAAGTCTGGGCCTCTCTGCTTAAGCTGCTGCCCCCGCGACCCGACCTCGGATAAGCGGAAGAGGATGGATGGATGGATGGAGTTTACATGGTCTATTACATTATGACCAAGCTGGTGTTGCTCCTAAATGCTTCCACTTCATGATTATAAGACATACAGTCGACCAGGGCAGAACTATAACAGCAGAAATGTCACCTACTGACTTGAGGCAAAGGTGGTATCCTATGACAATGTTTAAAGTTGCTGAGCTCTTCAGTGTGACCCATTCCACTGCTGATGGTGGTCAGTGGAGATTGCATGGCTGTGTGCTTGACTTTATGCACCTCTTAACACTGGATGTGGATGAAACACATTTCATGTGGATTGAGAACAAGTCGACCCCTACGCCTGGGAGAGAGAGCATGGCCAATGGGGTAAAACTTAAGGCTTGTAAACATACCTAATCTGAGGAGTTTGATAAGCAATAGAGATGACTGGAGAAGAAAAAGAAATGCGGAAAGAATTGCTTCCTCTGTGCTTTAAAAGCTTATTCTAAAATATTATTGATGTTTTGAAAAAAATCTGTACAGATCCTCTAACTGAGTATTTGATTTTTTCCAATTTCAGATAGTATAAAACATCAACTCAATAATTTGAAGGGGATTCCTCATGCTTTTGGCCATACAGTGTATGCATTATCTAGGGTTGCAACCCCTGCACCATTACTGTTGTGTCTTGTAAGGGGCAACTAATGGAGGCTGAAGTGGCATCTGCATTGTAAAACCTTAAGCTGCAAAAGATTCAAAATTTGGGAGGCATCCAGTAAACTTAGGAGGACCTACATAAATCACCTTAAACTGGCAGAGAGAAAGACAAAAAGACAGAGATTGTCTTGTGATGCATTAATATGACGTAGGATTCATTATCTGTTCTTTGTATCACAATGTCCTCACCAGCCTGCAGAAGACATGAACATTAAGAATCTCATTATACTATTTGCACCGAACATTAAAGATGAATTTAAACTTAATACTTCCTCTACATCAAACAGGTTCAGAACTATTGTAACATCTTGTAATGTTCCTAAAAAATGATATCAGTCATAGCTTCCCCACTTCACCCCCAAACTGGATTCAAAGTAGTTCCTAATCCCAGAGTCATTCTAGTCTCCCTAATGTTTCAAAGAGATAACTTTTTCCCAAATATCTTCCACACTTGCTTATGAAATCTCTTAAGCTAGCTAGACTTATACTGTATATGACACTGCCAAGCCTCTTTTCATTGGTGTGCCCCTTTCAAAAAGTTTCGCTCTTGGATTGCACTAAACATAAACCCTGTAAATTGCCGTTTTGACTGTTTCTTAAATGTTAACTTTGAACTTTCTTTCACATGTGAACTCAACCCACTAATTTCCTGGGATAGTCTGTAGATGTGAATAAGCAGAAGTTAAAGTCACTCTTAAATTTCACTCTCACGCTACCCCAGGACTGAAGAACCTACTTGACTTTTAATCTCCCCTTTCAGCTGACCACATTTCTTGACTTCAAGTGTTTGGAACTTCTCTGTCTTCAATGAATACAATGCAATACAATACATTTTATTTTTTGTATAGCCCAAAATCACATAAGAAGTGCCACAGTGGGTTTTAACAGACCCTGTCTCTTGATAGCCCCCCAGCCTTGACTCTCTAAGAAGACAAGAAAAAACTCGCAAAAAAAACCTTGTAGGGAAAATGGAAGAAACCTTGGGAAAGGCAGTTCAAAGAGAGACCCCCTTATCAGGTAGGTTGGGCATGCAGTGGGTGTCAAAGAGAAGGGGGTCAATACAATACACATAACAGAACAAATCCTTAATACAGTATAAAAATAAAAATTTTTGAAGTACAGAGTAGAATTTAACAGTAGATGATATTACATAATATTATTTGGATTTGTTTAGAGTCCTGGAGACCTCATTCATCAAACTGCCTCCCCCATTTGGCCATTCTACAGCTGAAATAGTGCTAATCCGATGAAAGGACCCCTCTTACCCATGATTCCCGCAGTCCTCCATCAGGGATGACTTTACCTTAGGCAGGCAAAACAACTTGGCAAGTGGGCCGTGGCACCAAGTGCCACATTTGAGTACCGAGAATAGGTGATTGTTAGTATTAGATTATAACTATCATGTTACTTATGTTTTAGTGCTAATGACTAACAACAGAGATGCAGTCTGTACAGTTAATCAGCAGCTCTAGTCAGGGTGTGCTAAACTGAAGTAGTGAGTCTTCAGCCGGGATTTAAAGGCTGAGACTGAAGGGGCATCTCTTATAGAAGCAGGAAGACCATTCTACAGTTTTGGGGCCCTGTAACTAAAAGCTCGACCTCCCACTGTTATTTTATTAATCCTTGGAATCCTAAGCAGACCGGCATCTTGAGATCTTAATGTGCGCTCTGGTTTGTAAGTCATGATAAGTTCAGACAAGTAAGCCGGACCTTGGTCATTTAATGCTTTATATGTTAAAAGGAGGATTTTGAAATCTGCCCTAAACTTAACCGGGAGCCAGTGTAAGGATTTAAGAACTGGAGTTATGTGTTCGTATTTTCTTGTTCTTGTAATAATTCTTGCAGCAGCATTTTGGATTAACTGGAGGCTGTATAGAGAACAGTTTGAACAGCCAGTGAACACCGCATTGCAGTAGTCAATCCTACTAGAAATAAATACATGAATTAATTTCTCAAAATTCAGATTCAGATTGACTGTGTTATGTAAGAGTCTGGAGAAACAAAAAATTAACTTTTATAGAATTTAGCACGTGTTGTGTTACAGCCTATTTTTTTCCACCTGGATTGTATTTATTTTGTTTCATTGATTTTTTGTCATATCTGAATGATTATTTAATGATATTTATCATATTTAATAATTATTATTTGTTACTAGCAGAATACCTGCGCTTCGCAGCGGAGAAGTAGTGTGTAAAAGAAGTTATGAAAAAGAAAAGAAAAAATTTTAAAAATAACGTAACATGATTGTTAATGTAATTGTTTTGTCATTGATATGAGTGTTGTTGTCATATCTGTCTATATACAGTATATATATATATATATATATATATATATATATATATATCTATATCTATATCTATATATATATATATATATATATATATATATATAGCAAAATACCCGTGCTTGGCAGCGGAGAAGTAAAAAGAAAAGGAAACATTTTAATAATAACGTAACATGATTGACAATGTAATTGTTTTGTCATTGTCATGAGTGTTGCTGGCATATATATGTATATATATAATATGGGGTGCCAAACAGGCAAATACATTGATTTTCTGAATATATAAAGTCGGCGTCAGAATATATAAAGTCAAAACTTGAACATATAAAGTCATTCCCGAATATATAAAGTCAAAACTTGAATATATAAAGTCACTTTCGGAATATATAAAGTCAGCGCTGGAATATATAAAGTCAAAACTTGAATATATAAAGTCATCGCTGGAATATATAAAGTCAAAACTTGAATATATAAATTCAGCGTCGGAATATATAAAGTTAGCGCTGGAATATATAAAGTCAAAACCTGATTATATAAAGTCAACATCAGAGTATATAATCTCATTACTGAATATATAGAGTCAAAATATATTGATTGAAACGACTCTGAACTGAAGTAAGTTAACAAAAACGTATTCAGAAAAATAAATTAAAAAAACACTGTTCGGTTGATGTTTTGAAAATGATGCATGTGCCCTGCCCAGGATTGGTTCCTGTCTTGCGCCCAGTGTTGGCTGGGATTGTCTCCAGCAGACCCCCGTGACCCTGTGATCGGATTTAATGGGTTGGGAAATGGATGGATATTCCAGCGGCGACTTTGTATATTCCGACGCTGACTTTATATATTGAAGTTTTGACTTTATATATTCCAGCGCTTACTTTATATATTCCGAAATATTCCAATGCCATCTTTATATACTCAGGTTTTGACTTTATATATTCCAGCGCTGAATTTATATATTCAAGTTTTGACTTTATTTATTCCGACAGTGACTTTATATAATCAAGTTTTGACTTTATATATTCGGGAATGACTTTATATATACAAGTTTTGACTTTATATAGTTAAATTTAGTCATCATTGCATAACTTTTTCTTTACCATAGAAATTTAAAGACTAAATTCACCTTCCATTCCTACCAAAGACATTTCTGGCGACTAAATAGAACCTACTTCTATCCAAATTCGAGCTATTGAGCTGTCGCCTGCCTGCCTGAATAAGTCACCCTCGCTTTGCTCTTACTTTTTTACCGTTCATGTAATCATGGCTAGTGGCGGAAAATTGGCTTTACCAAAACAATTATTGATGGCAAATCGATTATTCATTAAGATTCAATTGGTGATCTGTTTTTCTGTGTTAACCTTATATTTTTTCATACTTCAAACCAAGGGGGTGCGAGGGTAAAATGAATCGGGAAGCTGATCAATGTAATCGGTGTACCAGAAAATCATGTATTGACAGAAGTTCCCCTTTGCATGGAATTAAAAGTGTGATTAAATGCATTATTTTTTTTTTTTTTATTTATTTATTTATTTTTATTTATTTATTTATTTATTTATTAATTTTATTACAATCAATACATAGCAATCAAGTTTTTACAAAAAAAAGAATTATGCTAAGAACAGATCGATCCCCACCCTTGAGAGAGAGAGCAAGCCAAACGGTGTAAAATTTAAGGCTTTTAAAAATACCTAAATCAACAAATTCTCTGTGCTTTATAAAATCATTTCAAAATATTACTGATTAGATCCTGCCATGTTTTGAAAAAGTCTGCACAGATCCTCTAACTGAGTATTTGATTTTTCCAATTTTAAATAATATAACACATCAGTTTCCCACTGACTTAAAGAGGAGAGTTTGGGTTCTTCCAGTTTATCAGAATAAGTCTGCGTGCCAACAGTGTAGTGAATGCAATCACAATTTGTTTGTCTTTCTCCACTTTAAGACCCTCTGGAAGAACCCCAAACACAGCTGTTAATGGGTTAGGAGGGATTGTGAGTCCAAGACTGTCTGAGAGGTAATTAAAAATTTTTGTCCAGAATAATGTTAATTTGGAGCAGGCCCAGAACATGTGACCTAGTGAGGCTGGGGCTTGGTTGCAACGTTCGCAGGTTGGATCATGCCCTGGAAACATTTTGGAGAGTTTTAGTCGAGACAGATGTGCTCGATATATAATTTTGAGTTGTATAATTGTATGCTTTGCATATGGAGCTTGAGTGAATTCTCTGCATTGCTACTTTCCACTCCTTTTCTGATATATTAATTGAGAGGTCATTTTCCCAGTGTCCTCTTGGATCTTTGAAAGGAAGGGATTGTAAAAGGATTTTATATATTGTAGAGATGGAGTCTAACTCCTTGAAATTGAGCAATAATTTTTCCAGCGTGGATGAGGGTGCAAGATGAGGAAAATCTGGAAGGTTCTGTTTAACAAAGTTCCTGATTTGAAGATAGTGAAAGAAATTTGTAGCTGGAATGTTAAATTTGGAATGTAATTGTTCATAGGATGCAAAGACGTTGTCTATATAAAGATCTCTAAGCAAGTTAATTCCAAATTTTTCCAGATATTAAAACTGCATATGTTTGTGAGGGTTGAAAGAGGTGGTTCTTTTGCAGGGTGCCACAGAAAGAAGCTTCTCCGTCTTAAAATGCTTTCTACATTGGTTCCAGATTCTAAGTGAGTGGAGCACAATTGGGTTATTAGTGTATTGCCGATAACGTGTGTTTATTGGAGCACAAAGCAAGGAATACAAAGAAGTACTGCAGGATTTTACTTCTATTGCGGTCCATGCCTGTGTATGTTCTTCTATTTGTGTCCAGGTTCTTATCGACTGTATATTTGCCGCCCAGTAATAAAACTGGAAGTTAGGTAGAGCCATGCCACCTTCTGCCTTTTGTCTTTGTAGGGTCGCTCTTTTGATGCGTGGATGTTTAGAATTCCAAATAAATGAGGTTATTGTTGAATCTAATTGCTTAAAGAACGATTTATTAATGTATATTGGTATGTTTTGAAATAAAAAGGAGCTTAGGAAGAATATTCATCTTAACAGTGTTAATTCTTCCAGCTAGTGTGAGATGAAGGGTTGACCATCTATGCAAGTCTTGTTTAATTTTTTCCATACAGACACGAAATTTTGTTGATAAAGAGCTTTATGTTTACTTGTGATGTTTACCCCGAGGTATTTAAACTGTTCTGCAATGATAAAAGGAAGGGTGTCTAATCTAATATTATATGCTTGCGAATTCACCGGAAAGAGTACACTTTTATTCAGATTAATTCTGAGACCAGAGAGCTTTTGAAATTCTGTGAGTGCTGCTAAGACTGCAGGCACAGAATTTTCTGGGTCCGATATATACAGTACCATGTCATCTGCATATAATGAGATTTTCTGTTCCAGTCCTTCTCTGCTAATCCCCTTTATCTGATCAGTATTTCGACAATGTATTGCCAGTGGTTCAATGGCAATTGCAAACAGCAGTGGTGACAAAGGGCATCCTTGTCTTGTGCCACGTTCTAGTTTAAAGTAGTCTGAGCAAATGTTATTGATGCAAACTGAAGCTTCTGGGTTAGTATACAGTAATTTAATCCATGCACAAATGTTGGGCCAAACCCAAACTTCTCCAAAATAGTAAAAAGGTATTTCCATTCAATCATGTCGAATGCTTTTCTGCATCCAATGATAATAATATTTCTGGGGTGTTTGATTTAGTTGGTGAGTATATTACATTAAACAGGCGTCAAGATTTGAAGATAAGTGTCGGCCCCTAATAAATCCAGTTTGGTCTTGTGATATTACTGAGGGGAGCACTTTCTCCATCCTTCTAGCTATGATTTTAGAGAGTATTTTAACGTCGTTATTCAGAAGTGAAATTGGTCTGTATGATGCACATTGTAATAAGTCCTTATTTTGTTTTGGAAAGACAGTGATTAGTGCTTGGCGAAAGGTTTGTGGAAGAGATTGGTTATCTCTGGCTTCTGTAAATGTTGCTAATAGGAGGGAGCTAGCTGAGCGGAGAATTTCTTGTAAAACTCTGCAGGGTAGCCGTCAGGGCCTGCTGCTTTTCCACCTTGGAGTGACTTTATAGCATCCAGTAATTCTGATAATGACAGAGGTTTATCGAGCTCCTCCACACTAATAGCGTCAATTTGTGGTATCTGTAATTTATCCAGAAATGCATTAGATTGTATATTGTCTTCTTTAAACTCAGTAGTATATAGGGATTTATAGTAGTCTCTAAAAGTGTACATTATATTTTTGTGTTCGATGATTTTATCTCCATTCGTGTTAGTAATTACGAGATTGCGCTATGCTATATCTTGCTTGTGAATTTGTTGCTAAAAGCTTATTAGCTTTCTCTCCATGTTCATAATAATGATGTCTGGATTTGTAAATTAGTTGTTCGGTTTCTTTAGTTGTCAAGAGGTTTAATTCTGAATGTAGAGCCTGCCTCCTCTTATGTAGAGTCTCGCTTGGTAGTCTGGCATGTTCTTCATCTATTTTAGTAATTTCGCTTTTATCTCTGCTACTTTCTTCGCTCGGATTTATTTCTGTGGGAAAGATATGAGATAATCTGTCCTCTTAAGAAGGCCTTAAGAGTTTCCCAGAGTATTCCTGCAGAGATCTCAGGGGATGTATTTGTCTCTAGAAAGAATTCAATTTGTTTGGATATAAATTCAGTACAATTCTCGTCAGCTAATAGAAGCGGATTGAGACGCCATCTCGGGTGAGTGTATGGGGCTTAGTAATTTCAGCTCCAAGATCATCGGAGCATGGTCTGAAATAACAATAGCATCGTATTTACAAGATTTAATCTTAGGCAAGAAGTTATTATCTATAAAGAAGTAATCAATCCTTGAGTAGCAATGATGTACTGGTGAGTAGAAAGAATATGTTCTTGAATTTGGGTTTAAAAACCTCCAGGGATCTGATAAGTTGTGATCAGTTATAAACTTTGTAATTATCTTTGCGGTGTTAGTTGCCGTTCCCCCTGTGGAGGAAGTCTTATCTAAAAGTGGATTTAGAACACAATTAAAGTCCCCAGCCATTATAAGTTTATGAGTGTTCAGATTGGGAATGGATGCAAATAAATTTTGTATAAATTCCTTATCATCAACATTAGGTGCATAAACATTTATCAAAATCATTTTACAGTTAGATAAGTCTCCCATGACCATCACATATCTCCCTTCAGGATCCAATACTACATCTGATGCTACAAATGGTACTGTTCTATGTATGAGAATTCCCACCCCTCTAGTTTTCTTTGTAAAACTAGAATGGAACATTTGGCCAGTCCAGTCTTTTGCAGCCGGAACTGATCCTTACTTAGTAAGTGGGTTTCCTGTAAAAATACTATTTTAGCATTTAGACCTGTTAGGTGAGAAAGTACTTTCTTTCTCTTTAATTCGTGATTCAGGCCTTTAACATTCCAGCTTACGAAGTTAACTGTCCCATCATGGAGACACTGATTCTGAGTTTTTGGTGTCATATTATAGTCTTAACTGGAAGTGAAATAGTTTAGGTCTTAATTTCCTATTCCCCCAAGAGTTGTTGCCATGCAGCTTATTATTACGTTGATAGTTATAATTATAAAGATTGAGATGATAGATTAGATATAGATCAAGCCTGCTCTCTTTCTCTTCCCCTTAACCCCCACCCTCCCTTTTGCCTCCCCAGGTGAGGCTAAAACCCACTTCATGCAGTCCCAGTCCTCTGACATACCCAGAGACAGAGCACGCCCAAAGCACATCAAGCCCCCATGCAGTGGCGCTTTAAGGTTAAAAGATAGAGATATCTGTTACCAATATAGTCTTTAAAAGAGGAAAAGAAAAAAAAAAAAAAAAGAAGAAAATATATATATATATATATATATATATATATATATATATATATATATATATATATATATATATACACATATATACATACATATATATATATACACATATAATCTTCATCAATTTTAGTGCATTAAGATGATATCCCCAGATAATAAACCCAGGTGATGGTGTTAAAGATGTGTCCAAAACAAGCATAACAAGTCTTAATGCAGTAATAGCAATAACAGCAAACCAAGGGTATGATATTGAACAGTCTCATTTAGGGTACACATGAAATAATTAGAAAAGAAAAAAGAGGAGGAAAACGTAATTAAGCACAATAAAACATAAACATTTAGCCCTAGTAATACTAAGTAATGATAAGTAATAAGTAAGTAATAATAATATAAGAATATGAGAATATATGCTGATAAAAACCCGTATTTTAAAACAAATAGATCAGACAGTAGATTATTAATCCTAGCTTTATCATTTACCGCCATGACTCACAATTATGTATCAGAATAGTCCCGGATCAGCTTTCTTAACTCATTTTCTGCCTCCTCCTTGCTAGCGAAAACATAGAAATGACCCTGCCATTCCACTTTCAGTTTTGCCGGATACAGGAGGCCGATTTGACATTGGCTTGCCGTAGCCGCTGTTTAATATTATAGAAGGCGGCGTTTGATAGCTGTTGCTGGAGAGAAGTCAGGGAAGACGCGAATGTGGCAATCTTCATATATAATATCTTCCTTTTTTCCTGAGGAGTTCCATCACCTCTAACTTAAATGATAATCGTTCAAAACGAACTATAAAAGATCTTGGTCGGGTCTGACGGTGTTTGATCCGCGACGCGTAAGCCGCTGCTATCTCAGATTCTGCTTTAAAGTCGCCCGATTATTTTAGAAAAAGTTCAGTTGCGAATTTCACGGGTTTAAACTTTCTCATTCTCCGGCAAGCCTTCAATTCTTTTTTTTATTTTTTTTTTATTTATTTATTAATTTTATTACAATCAATACATAGCAATCAAGTTTTTACAAAAAAAAAAAAAAGAATTATGCTAAGAACAGATCGATCCCCACCCTTGAGAGAGAGAGCAAGCCAAACGTGTAAAATTTAAGGCTTTTAAAAATACCTAAATCAACAAATTCTCTGTGCTTTATAAAATCATTTCAAAATATTACTGATTAGATCCTGCCATGTTTTGAAAAAGTCTGTACAGATCCTCTAACTGAGTATTTGATTTTTCCAATTTTAAATAATATAACACATCAGTTTCCCACTGACTTAAAGAGGAGAGTTTGGGTTCTTCCAGTTTATCAGAATAAGTCTGCGTGCCAACAGTGTAGTGAATGCAATCACAGTTTGTTTGTCTTTCTCCACTTTAAGACCCTCTGGAAGAACCCCAAACACAGCTGTTAATGGGTTAGGAGGGATTGTGAGTCCAAGGCTGTCTGAGAGGTAATTAAAATTTTGTCCAGAATAATGTTAATTTGGAGCAGGCCCAGAACATATGACCTAGTGAGGCTGGGGCTTGGTTGCAACGCTCGCAGGTTGGATCATGCCCTGGAAACATTTTGGAGAGTTTTAGTCGAGACAGATGTGCTCGATATATAATTTTGAGTTGTATAATTGTATGCTTTATGATATGGAGCTTGAGTGAATTCTCTGCATTGCTACTTTCCACTCCTTTTCTGATATATTAATTGAGAGGTCATTTTCCCAGTGTCCTCTTGGATCTTTGAAAGGAAGGGATTGTAAAAGGATTTTATATATTGTAGAGATGGAGTCTAACTCCTTGAAATTGAGCAATAATTTTTCCAGCGTGGATGAGGGTGCAAGATGAGGAAAATCTGGAAGGTTCTGTTTAACAAAGTTCCTGATTTGAAGATAGTGAAAGAAATTTGTAGCTGGAATGTTAAATTTGGAACGTAATTGTTCATAGGATGCAAAGACGTTGTCTATATAAAGGTCTCTAAGCAAGTTAATTCCAAATTTTTTCCAGATATTAAAAACTGCATATGTTTGTGAGGGTTGAAAGAGGTGGTTCTTTTGCAGGTGCCACAGAAAGAAGCTTCTCCGTCTTAAAATGCTTTCTACATTGGTTCCAGATTCTAAGTGAGTGGAGCACAATTGGGTTATTAGTGTATTGCCGATAACGTGTGTTTATTGGAGCACAAAGCAAGGAATACAAAGAAGTACTGTAGGATTTTACTTCTATTGCGGTCCATGCCTGTGTATGTTCTTCTATTTGTGTCCAGGTTCTTAAGCCTTCAATTCTGACATTATACCTTCTATTCCCATCTTCTAAAGCAGCCAGTCTGTCTCCAAGTTTTTCTCCGAGTTTTTTACATTCCGAACTGACATTTACTGCTCTTTCCTCGGCACTGGCAGCTAGATGTTCGGCTATTTCGATCCGATTCGTGAATGTCTCACTAAGATGCTCCAATCGATCAGCAAGCGTGCTCAGTTTAGCCGAGTTTTTCTCAATGCGCTCTTCAATTTTACCCAGCACCTGTCGAAGTTCAAGTTGTACCTCTTGACGCAGCCTTTCATTTGCCTGTTGGAATTCCTGTCGCAGCCTTTCATTTGCCTGTTGGATTTCCTGTCGCAGACATTCATTGGCATGTTTCATCTCCTGTTTTAATTCCTGTTTCAGTCTCTCAAGTGCCTTTGCCGTTGCTTTCTCATTAGCCTTCTCGCTTTTCTTTATATCTTGCGTGAGCTCAGCGAGCAACACTTTCAGTTCAGATAGCTCAAATGTGCCTTCTTGTACCGTAGATGAAGCAGCAGACTCTGCTGAAGCAGGTGTCCCGCTGCTCCAGTCCCGCGTAATTGCGTAACTGAAGCCGCGGACCTCCGCCTTTTCCAGTTTCAGGTAATCCTCTCCAATCGGCGAGCTATCCACATCTGCACTCACGATCGCACCTTCGCTCCCCTTTTCGCTCTCAGCCGGCGACGATGTAGCGGACCGTGGTCCCGAGGAGTCTGTACTTTCGCCCATCTGATCCAGGTCTGTCTCTGAGAGGCCGTATCTCGAACTAGGGCTTGCTGATCGCAGCTTGGATGTAGCTTTAGTCTTCGATTCTTTCGGAACCCCCTTTCTTGTTGGCCATGTTTATATGTGTTTACATATACTGTAGCGGTCCCTCTCGGGTTGAATAAATACAGGATATCTCAGAATAATAAGCAAATAATATGAAAAATAGCACCACTGCTAGCGGAGCTCCACTTCAGACGTCCATCTCTCGCATCGGACGAGACCAAAGCAAATGCATTATTTTTTAACGCGTTATGGAGCACATGCATCGAAGCTTCTCAGCTGTGCTTGTGCTAAGAAAAGGAAACATTTTAAAAATAACGTAACACGATTGTCAATGTAACCTTTTGTAAGTAGTGCCTGGAGGATTCAGTGTGGAGAAACTCTATAGAGACAGCGTGTGTATTAACTTGTGGATTTTTCTGTAAGTATTTGGTGGCAGCGTCACAAAGTCACTTCTGTAAGACTGCGTTGGCTGCGGAGCTCAGCTCAGAGCGAAATGAGGTGAATGGGAGGGGAGATGATGACGTGACTCCTCCACCCGCCTTAACTGTCAATCCCCCACAAACACAGTCTCTCAGAATTTGCATGAGCACAGCCCTTCACCTGCAATTTTAACTAAGTTACAAAGTGATCAAAACTCTCGTTTATATCCTGCGTCCTCTCATTAAACTTTTATCCTGCATTACCCGTGGGCATGACAAATGCCAGCGGCAGCGTGTCTATGAACTTAATTTAAACTTTAGGTTTACACCGTGCTTTGTTTCCGAAGTAGCAGCACTCATGAATATGGTTGTATGTGTCACTCGCTCACTTCTTATTGTTTCACTGCCTTCTCAATTATATAATGCATGTCTTCTTCAGCGCTTTTTGGATCTCTTCCTGGTTTTCTACGTACTGCGTTGACAGTCAGTTCACGTGATTACGTGGAAGGCGTGATGATGTCACACGAAACTCCGCACCCCACGGCTTTCGAGCTCAACTCCATTACAATATATGGAGAAAAATAGCTTCCAGTTATGACCATTACGCGATGAATTTCGAAATGAAACCTGCTCAACTTTTGTAAGGAAGCTGTAAGGAATGAGCCTGCCAAATTTCAGCCTTCTACCTACACGGGAAGTTGGAGATTTAGTGATGAGTCAGTGAGTGAGTGAGTCAGTGAGTGAGTGAGTCAGTCAGTGAGTCAGTGAGGGCTTTGCCTTTTATTAGTATAGATATTTGAATGATGTTATTTCTGTTAGTTTTATTAATTAATTCCTAAAGTCATGCTGTTCCTTTAAATAACCAGCCATTCCTTATACATTGTGATTGGTTCCCAAGGATGCAGGGCCACCATGACATCACTGCTACTGGCTCCTCCCTCTGGCTTTAAAGCTCTAAGGCTACCAGTGCTGCTACTATTTGCCCCTTTGCAGATGCAGAGTAATGCAGCTCAACTACAACTTCTTTAAATAAAAAATAATGAAATAGATTTGTAGAATCACATTGTAGTTTTCTTGTATTCTGAGAACATTTTCCATGTGTTTCGCCATCAGGGAGAGATTTGTACCTCTTGCTCCTGACAAAGTGTCACCAAACTATTTTTTGTGAGGTTTTTTTCTTTTATTATTTATACAGTTGTTTAGATTTACATTTATTTCCAGGTAATGCTTAGTGATTAGTTGCTTAGTGATTAGTTGCATCGGGACTATTCTCTTTAGCCACCTTCTTGTCTAACAAAGGGCACGTCTTCCTGCACATCTCTAGTGAAAGCAGCAGTCACACCCCATTCTTTTAAAATTACTTTAAGTATCTAATGGTAAAATAAACTAACTACAGAAATGCTAAAAGGATTATCTCAAATCACTGTAACATAACAATAGTTCAGGAACAGCAAAAGACGTCATTTGTAATAAAAACATAAAGGTCAGCACAATGGTGAGCACTGCTGTATGTCAAGCCAAATTAACATTTAGAGATACCTCAAAGTGCATCTTAAGATATCTGGGAATGCATTTAAGATAACTGAAAATGGCACTCCTAAATAAGTCCTAGTGCAGTGAAACTCAACTGAGGCCCAGAGGTCTGCAGTGGGGGCAGATTTTCATTCCAACCAGTTTTGTAAATAGAAGCCAAGCCTAGCAGATAACAAACCTTGGTATTTAATTATATGACTTGTTAGGGCTTTCATTCTTCAAAGACAAATCTTTATCACACAGTAGATTTTTAATTTTCTGAGAACATTATCCATATTATGGTCTGAAACAGATTTGTCCATCTTGGCCCTTCCCTTCTCTGTCATTTATTTTAAAACATTGTATTAAGACAGATACTTCATGATGCAGGTACAGATGAATTCGTATCTCTCTATTATAAAAAAATTCTTGGGAGGGAGATGAGACGTGATCTTCTCGAAAGACACTTTGACATCCCGTGAGACAAGGCAGTGAGACAAAAGAACAGCTGCTGTACAGGCTTTTAAATGATTGCCGCGCAGCGCGACAAGCAGAACATGCAGCTTGCCAACAGCAACAGCAAGACAGCAGCTGATCCGACCGCATCTCCTTAACGTGCTTTCAGCCCCCCCACCTTCACAACGCAAGCAGTGTTATATTTTCATTCCAACCAGTTTTGTAAATAGAAGCCAGGCCTAGCAGATAACAAACCTTGGTATTTAATTATATAACTTGTTAGAGCTTTCATTCTTCAAAGACAAATCTTTATCACACAGTAGATTTTTAATTTTCTGAGGACATTATCCATATTGTGAAACAGATTTGTCCTTCTTGGCCCTTCCCTTCTATGTCATTTATTTTAAAACATTGCATTAAGACAGATACTTCATGATGTATGTACAAAGATTTAAATGGAAGTATAAAAGCTGAAGAGCTGCTGGATCCTTTGTCATTTGCACCTCTTTATTAACTGATGGCTGGTTAAGAAGACAGGTGACAATGAATGCCTTAATGCAGTTGTTTAAAACTAAAGTATTCACCTCAGGCTTCTGAATCATATCAAACAAGTTAATTAAAATGAAGTCCAAAAAACATACTGCTTCAGTAATAAATAAATGGGATCTAATTAAAAATTTGGTTAGAGCAACAGCCTGCAGCCAGTGTGGACGGTCCTGACCACAGTTGTGTGTGTGTGTGTCTGTGATGGACTGGTGCCTTGTCCAGGGATTGTTCCTGCCTTGTGTCCAACGCTTGCTGGGACTAACTCCTACTTCCACAAATCCCTGCTCAGGATAATGGATGAATTACAGTACAGATATCTGAAAGTATGTCTATTTCCAGATATCTTTAATACATTTTAATATATCTCAAAAAGATTTTAAGATATCTTGAAATGATATGCTGCTCATTTTATGATATCTCAAATGCATATCAAGATATCTTAAAATAAGCCTGCAGACATTCCAAGATATCATGAACTGCATTTTCGATGTCTCAGAATGACTTCCTCTATAATGGCGTAGGTTCTCAATGAGATTTCCTATTTATTTTATGGCATCTTGAAATAAGCAGGAGGCTATTTTAAGATATCTTCACATTGACTCATATTTCAAATACATTTTTAGACATCTCAAATTCATTTCATGATATCTTAAAATAGATCTCTGCTCTATTTCAGATATCTTAAAATGTATTTCAAGATATCACAATTTTTTGTTTCTTTAAAAAGTCGTGAACTTATTTTAAGATATCCAAGTATCATTTTCTGATATCTACAATTTAGTTTTTCTGCAATGCAATTAAAATAGACAGTAAGGTCCACTGAAAGATAATTTTAAAGCAAGTGATTTTGAGATATTCCAAAATGAGCTCCAGATATTTTAAAACACATACAAGACCAACCTGACATATCTCAAATGTATTTTGGAATTTGTGAATTTTTGTGAATCTACTTAATGGCATTTAACAATCTATCATCTTAAAAAATATTTTTTTAAAGGAATTCATTAATCACTAGATACAGATGATGATGCCATGGCAAGCAAGCATTGTTGACTAAGTGATCCAGCAAACAGAAGAGAGATCCCTCTGTCTGATGTGTCATGTTTTACATAACAAGACAGAAAGGGGTAAAAAGGGAAGAGACTGTGGCTGAACACATCATACTTGGAAACCATTTGCACACCATCAGCTCCATCAAGCAGCACACTATTGGCAGTCAGAAAATGATGTGAGCTTGCAGTACGTGGGAAATGTGAATCTGTGCTGGACAGTTGTCACAGAGTTGTGTAATTTATCATACCCTGTGATTTCTAGTTGTGTAATTTAAAACGGTCTGTCAACAAGATCAGTAACTGCGGTCATCATGTCTGACACCCCCTCTGTTTAGTCTTGGTGGGGCCCTAGGTTGACCCTGTTACCCTATATGTTCTTCATTACATGGACCATAACAGAATGACCTAAAAGCCATACTTTTACCATACTATCAGAATTAACTGTAGTTCTACAATCAGAACAAGCAGGAGTAAAAGGTACAGATGAATTCATATCTCTCTATTATAAAAAAAATCTTGGGAGGGAGACAAGGGAGATGAGACGTGATCTTCTCGAAAGACACTTTGACATCCCGCGAGACAAGGCAGTGAGACAAAAGGACAGCTGCTGTACAGGCTTTTAAATGATTGATGCGCAGCGCGACAAGCAGAACATGCAGCTTGCCAACAGCAAGACAGCAGCTGATCTGACCACATCTCCTTAACGTGTTAAAAGTGTTATATGTCCCACAAGAAAGAGATTTAACCAAGCCCGGGGATGGAACTAAAAGACAAAGAGTAGATGACAAAGTAGAAAGAATTCAAAAATGTTGGTGTGGTACACATGCACAGCAGGTTAAAGATAATGGAAGTACGAAATTTCCAAGGTTCAAAAAATGGATAGGAAAGATCGCATTAGTGCAAACAAATGGAAATTATTACTCGGTGAAATAACAGAACAGCGAAAAGAGATTGAATATATTGTTCGGATTTAAACTTTAAGTTGGAGATTTGTAGATCGTTTAATTCATGTTGCCAGCAAGAAGATTCCAAAAACGTCGTTGCAGTATGAAGTCCCGTGAGAGGGAGACTTTTATCATGAGATTCTTTCATGTCACGCCCTACTTACAACTATTTTCAAACAAGATCACTGTCATCTAACCTCTCAGTTATGCGAATGCTTTTGTCCGACACACTTCCTGCACTCTCAGCTCTTATAAATTTTATCAGGACAGTTTTATATGTTCTAAATGACATATCAACGGCAAAGTGAAGAAGAAAGGGCATGAACAAACAATCGAGAAAGTAATTTTATTTATTAGTGGTAAAGAAACGATATTCACTCACAGGCATAGATATATGTTGCGCTGTCATGATGTAAGTCCAAACAAGGAATCAAAATTCAATGCGATCTTGAAGAAAAGTTCATTCCAAATATTGTTTTTAAAAATGTTTTAAAGTAAAAGTGAAAATAATACCTATGTAACAATTCCCATGAAAATAACAATCTCTCTCTGTCACTACACTGGTTACCTGTGTCATTCAGAATTGACTTTGAAATACCGCTTATGGTTTACAGAGCCTTAGATAATCTCACTCCATCTTATATATCGGAATGTCTGACACCTTATGTTCCAAATCATAACCTTAGATCTTCAAATGAGTGTCTGCTTAGAATTCCAAGAGCAAAACTTAAAAGAAGTGATGAGGTGGCCTTCTGCTGTTATTCACCTAAAATCTGGAATAGATGACCGATAGAAATTCACCAGGCTGATACAGTGGAGCACTTTAAAAACTGCTGAAAACACATTACTTTAACATGGCTTTCTCATAGCTTCATCTTAGTTTAATCCTGATGCTCTGCATATTCAATTAATTATCATTACTATTCATGGTGGCTCCAAAACCCCTACTCTCTCTTCTGTTCTTTTCCTGGTTTTCTGTGGTGGCGACCTGCGCCATCACCACCTGATCAAAGCACCGTGATGTTCCTACCTTGATGGATTAAAGACCAGAAGTCCACGTGACCGTCATCATCAAGTCCTTCCACGAGAACCCTGAATACAATGAGGACTGATCATTTATGTTAGGTAGAATGCCCAGAGGGGGCTGGGTGGTCTCGTGGCCCCTGAACCCCTGCAGATTTTATTCCTTTTCTCCGGCCGTCTGGAGTTTTTTTTTTTGTTTTTTCTGTCCTCCCTGGCCATCAGACCTTACTTTTATTCTATGTTAATGAGTTTTGTCTTATTTTAATTCTTACTTTGTCTTTTTTTCTCTTTCTTCATCATGTAAAGCACTTTGAGCTACATTATTTGTATGAAAATGTTCTATAGAAATAAATGTTGTTGTTTAAATTGCATATCCGGTAAATACAACAACAACAACAACATTTATTTATATAGCACATTTTCATACAAACAGTAGCTCAAAGTGCTTTACATATTAAAGAATAGAAAAATGAAAGACACAATTATAAAACAAAATAAATCAACATTAACATCGAATAAGAGTAAGGTTCAATGGCCAGGGGGGACAGAAAAAAAAAAACTCCAGACGGCTGAAGAAAAAAATAAAATCTGTAGGGATTCCAGACCATGAGACCGCCCAGTCCCCTCTGGGCATTCTACCTAACATAAATGAAACAGTCCTCTTAGGATTTAGGGTTCTCACGGAAGGGCTTGATGATGATGATGGTCACGTAGACTTCTTCCTTTTAATCCATCCATCATTGTTGGAGCATCATGAAGCTTTGAGTAGGTGGTGGTGGCGCAGGCCACCACCACAAAGAAACCGGAAAAAAAAACAGAAAAGAGAGTAGGGGTCAGTACCGATTTTAGAGCCACCATGAATAGTTATTTTGTGGAGATTGAACATATAGAGTATCAGGATTAAGTTAAATTACGATTAAAATGAAGTTATAAAAAGGCCATGTTAAAGTAATGTGTTTTCAGCAGTGTTTTAAAGTGCTCGACTGTATCAGCCTGGCAAATTCCTATTGGCAGGCTATTCCAGATTTTAGGTGCATAGCAGCAGAAGGGCCGCCTCACCACTTCTTTTAAGTTTTGTTCTTGGAATTCTAAGGAGACACTCATTTGAGGATCTGAGGTTACGATTTGGAATATAAGGTGTCAGACATTCCGATATATAATAAGGGATAAAACCCGGGGATGGCCAAGCGAAGTGAGCATGGGGCAGAGCCTCCTAGTATTACAGATAATATTTCCCCAATATAAACAAGTAGAATACAAATGTTGGCAAAATAAAAATAATGTAACCTGGTTTATGTTAAACATCCAGTATGCTTAGATGGCCAGGCGGTGGTCTGTCTTAGTCTCTGGCAGCCTACACTGATTGTCACTCTGTAGTCCCCGACACACCAATGAAATGGCTCAGGCACAACCAAAACCCCAGTACTGACGCATTGGTCAGCATTTTCTCCAGTTTGAAAGGATGCACAAATGTAGTTACAAACAAACAAGGAAGAAAGGATAGGCAAGTAATTAAGTTAAAAACTGGCCCACACTTGTCAATTCTCCCCTCTCTGTTTAGTAATGAAACTTCAGGAATTACAATGGCTTTATTTTCCTTTAAAATGAGATCTTATTAGATAATGAGTTTTCTGCCCGTTTAAGCAATTTAAAATATGAGATTGTTTGATATTAATGAAAAAATAATATTAACTTATATGCTAGATATTATTTCCAGTTACACCCTCCACCTAGAATTTGTGTAAAGTGCCACCAAGTTTTGGGTGACTTTAAATTGGCCCAGTGTGCATTTGCAGTTCCTGCCTTGTGCTTGATGCTGCCAGATCAGGTTCTGACCCTCCCTAACCCTGACTGAAATTAAGCAGGGGTGAGAATATTATGTTGTATAACACAATGAAGACCACAGGATTACTAATGGCCATTCTGTCAGCCTTTAAGGATCAATTTCATACCATTAGTGCACACAGAGAATCACACCAAGGGTTGGTGGACATTTATTGTTTATTCTACTACTAAGATTTCAAGGGATTTGAAAAACTTCAGTTTTGGATTCTATGACCATACATTTAATAAAGTTGAAATCAGTGATTCCCATGCATTCATTTTTAAAATCAATTATTCCTCTGGCAGCAGAGAGTGGAAAGCAGGAATAGATTGTGAAACGGAGGTCCTTCAGTCACAGCAAAGGCAAACAATCCATTTTTAAATGAATATAGCAGACATTTGCTTCTGTAATTAGTCAGATAAGTAGGCCAAATAATGAATTAGTGTCTTAAAAATGTGCTTTATTAAATAATTACAAAGAAAGTGTCTATGGGATGAGTGCCAGTCATTTTTCCTTTTGCCATATTGAAGACATTATATTATTCAAACTCTAGACAAAGAATGTTGGCTGACTTCACAGATTTTGCAATAATCCAGTTGCATTTTGTCTCAAAGTTGAGACCAATAAACTTTCCAAAGACGGAAGCCTGTTTCTGGCTCAGGTTTGCTTGAGATCATGTTTCTATAAAATGCACATCTTTGCATTTGCTGAGCTATGCTTTACATTTATGTGTTAAAAGGAAAAGTTTACGCAGTTATTTGCCATGGCCTCACATGACTTTCCCTTTTGAGAAGAAAGGTCATAATAAAAATGGCAGAGTCTGATTTGCCTAATAAATAAGAGACTCGTTTATATCCTGACTAAAGAAAAAGAAACACCCATCACAGAGGAGTAAGCTGCTCGTCTGGAGAATAGAAGGCTGTAAAGGAAAGGCAATAAAGACCTAAAAAAGATTTTGATAATTTAAATGTACATGCACTGAGCAAATTATTAGGAACAGCTCTACACCTGCTTATCTATGAAATTATGAAATCAGCCACTCATGTTGCAGCATCTCAGTGCATAAAATTGTGCAGATCCGGGTCAGGAGCTTCAGTTAATGTTCGTATCAAATACCAGATTGAGGGAAAAAATGTCCTCTCAGTGATTTCAACTATGGTATGACTGTTGGAGATAGACAGGCTGGTTTGAGGATTTCTATAAGTGCTCATCTACTGCAGTTTTCAGACCCAACAGTCTTGAGAGTTTACACAGAATGTATGAAAAAGTTCTGTCGATGAAAATTGTCTGCAGACTTTCTAAGTATCAGAGTCCTAAAACACTCAAAATACCCACTAGAGAGAAAAAACATCAAACCAGACTAGACACAAAAAAGGGAAACCTTCATAAATAAAAAGATTTAATTTGTACCAAAAAAGCTTTGTAATAACATGAAGCTCCACAAGGCACAAGAGACAAAAGAAGTTGCCCGCAAGGCCAAGGCAATCCAGAGGCAAACAAGTCCTTATACATAATTCAGTAATCAAAGTCAATCCATCCATCCATCCATTATCCAACCCGCTATATCCTAACTGCAGGGTCACGGAGGTCTGCTGGAGCCAATCCCAGCCAATATGGGGCGCAAGGCAGGAAACAAACCCCGGAAAGGGCGCCAGCCCACCGTAGATTATAATTTCAGTACCTATTAAAAATTAACATAATTTTTGAGGTGACATTTTAGCAGCTTTTTGTAAGTTTTGAACCTGGGAATCAGCATTTTTTTGCAGGGATAATCAAAGTCAAAACAGAGAAAAACTAGAAGTATTACTTGTTCCTCCATATTAAGGGAAAAAAAGTTATTGGATCTAGTGTGTGCGTGTGTGTGTGTGCGTGTGTGTGTGCGTGTGCGTGTGTGTGTGTGTGTGTGTGTGTGTGTGTGTGTGTGTGTGTGTGTGTGTGTGTGTGTGTGTGTGTGTGTGTGTGTGTGTGTGTGTGTATGTGTGTGTGTGTGTGTGTGTGTGTGTGTGTGTCTGTGTGTGCGTGTGTGTGTGTGTGTGTGTATGTACTCTATCTGCAATGGACTGGCACTCTCTCCAGGAATTGTTCCTGCCTTGCAACTGATTCTTGCTAGGATAGGCTCCAACTGCCCTGCAACCCTGCCCTGGATAAGCAGGTTAGGAAGATGGAAGGACAGCCGTTCTTGACGATTTCACCAAAGTAGGTGTTGCAGTCACTGTCTAAGAGACTCATATTGTCTTACTAGAGGCTCCAGATCACTATGGAAAACGCGATCCTGTTTGTTATAAAAACATGATGGTGTATTAAGTGCTCTGGTGAAGAGATGTATTTTCCTGTTACTGGCTCCCGTATGGGAAACAATTTTTTGATGATAAGACCAATCTGTTTATATATATACTACTGCAAAAACTTGTACGGCCTTAAGAGAAATCTCCAATCGCTACAGCACATAGGATCACGCTTTAAGGATGAACATAATGGTGCACTTAGTAGTCTGATGCAGAGATTTGCATTGTTCCATGACAGCTCTGCTTTTGTAATTTGAAGCTGGATTTAAATAGTTACATCATTTCTACAGCCTAATGCATCTCTGCAGGGTCTCATATCGACATATCCTAAGTCTCCTTCTGTATGAAAAAAGGCTCCTGCTTATTATACTCAATAACTTACTGAATGAGACTTGCACGAAAATCTGTTACTCCAAAATTATTTTTCATTCTTTAACAGAATGTTGAGGAATAGCAGGCAAGTGTAAGAGTACCAAGTATAAGGTAGGAAACCATCCTGAGCAGAACACCAGTCTATCAGAACTGCATACACACCCATACACTCTTATGTTTGGCCAGTATTGAGTCAACATAGCGGGTCCATCAGCTAAAGCTTAAATTGGTCTTGGACTTCTCGGCTCTTTCTCTGTCTTTTGCAAACCTCAAGTCTGCAGTCTTGGTGTTATCTTTGACAGTAACCTCTCTTTTGAGAAACAAGTCCATTCTGTAGTCAAGAGTTGCTTTTTCCAGCTTTGTCTTTTAGGTAAGATCAAGCTTTTTTTATCTTCTAGGGATCTTGAGAAAGCTACTCATGCTTTTATCTTTTCTCGCCTTGATTATTGCAGGTTACAGTTGGCCCAGATTGCTGCCACTCACTTTCTGGTTGGGACAAGAAAGTCTGACTCTGTTTCTCCAATATTAGCTTCTTTACACTGGCTGCCTATCAGTTTTCGAATTGATTTTAAAATCTTGTTGCTAGTTTTTAAATCTTTACATGGCCTTGCTCCTACCTATTTATCTGAATTGTGTGTTTTACACCAGCCATCTAGAGTGCTTAGATCTTCTGGTCAGTTGTCTCTTGTTGTCCCTTGTACCGAGTGTCAAACTAAGGGGGACAGACAGGACTTTGGCAGCCGCCACTCCTCGCCTGTGAAACTCTTTACCTCGTCACATAAAGGAGTCGTCTACAACTGAACTGTTTAAAACGAGATTAAAGACTCATTTCTATTCACTTGCATTCCGTGACCTTCAGTAAAACTGATGGTTTCCTCATTGTGATTATGTAACATTGCTTCAATTTATTTTTTATTTTATTTATGTTGATTTATTTTATTTCTATTTATGTTACTTATGTTAATTGCATGTTTTTTCTTTTATTCTATTATTGTAAAGCACTTTGGCCACAGCACTGCTATGTTGTTTTAAATGTGCTATATAAATAAATTTGACATTGACAACAATGTATAACACCAAATTTGTAATTAGGTTTTATGTAGAAAGCAAACAACTTTGGCCAGTCAAGCCAAAGGACATCTCCGTTGGCTCAACTGACTTATTAGACTTGGTCTCTTTTTCTCAGTGAGTTCAGTTCATTCAAACACTGCTACAAATTAACGTGATATACAGTACTGTACATGACTTTGGCAAGCAGTAGGAAATTTGAATCACTGTGAGAAACCCCTCATGGGCATAGGAGAATGTGCCAACTCCATAAAGGTCTGGACTGATCTCACTCGCAATATTATCCATCCATCAGTCTAGATCCTTGGAGCTGTAAAGCAGCAGCATTAACCACTGTGTCATAAATTTGCATTCATGCCTTTGTAAAATTATGCATGATGCGTATTACAAGCTTTGTTTACTTATTTATTGCGGGCAAATGTGAGTACGTTTTAAACTGTCCTAGTGATATATGCCAAATAAAGCAACTAACATGTTGTCTGCTACATCTTCATGGAACCTTTTGTATCAACGTCTAGAAAAACACAGCTACCTCAGAGCGTTTTTGTAGCAACATTAGGGCCATTTACTTTTCCATTTATTGTGTCTTAAACCAATTAAGCTAATTTTTCAGCCAGTTTAGAGTTTTCTTTCTTCCTTTCTAGTTATCTGCAATTTCAGTTATCAACACATTTGTGATTTTAACTTTTCAGTTGGTTAGCTACTCTGCATACTGATAACAAATCTTTCAATATCTTTAATGCACGATCAAACTTGGTACAATCCATTCACGTTCATATGTGTCCAGAGAATAACCTGGCAGCATTTGAGTTTATATGTGGCCAGAGAATAACTTGGCAGCATTTAAGTTAAGTACCAGCCTTGGAGAGGAAAACATACTCAGATGAAAACACTAAAAAGACTGAAACTAAACTCACAGCCAGAAATCAAAAGTTCATTTAAAATGTATCCTGCATTAGGCTTGGGTTTTTTTAGGTGTATTTGCCAATTATGTGAGAAGCACCTACTACGATATCCATGTCTGTTTGCCTGTCTGTTTGTATGAAACAAACCGGCCTCCCGTGGACAGATTTTGTTACAAAATGGCATAGAAATTTGTTGGGAAAGTTTAATTTTACTTGAGATATTTTAAAGAGATCATGCTGTATAAAGTTTTTAAATTTCTAAATCCCCATTGAATGGTATTAGCAAAATTGCCTATTTTAAAACAGCAAAACATTCTGTGCAACCTCAACTACGAATTAGTGTACTCTTTCAATTTTATCTTGATGTAGTTACACAAATGTGCATATTTGTATCTATATAGATCTTGATCTGAATCAAAATAAAACGGAGGTGCTTATAGTGAGTCCATCAGCTAAAGCCCAAATTGGTCTTGGGCTTCTCGGCTCTTTCTCTGTCTTTTGCAAACCTCATGTCTGCAGTCTTAGTGTCGTCTTTGACAGTAACCTCTCTTTTGAGAAACAAGTAAATTTTGTAGTCAAGAGTTGCTTTTTCCAGCTTCCTAACCCTAACCCTAAGATCAAGCCTTTTTTGTCTAGGGATCTTGAGAAAGCTACTCATGCTTTTATCTTCTCTTGCCTTTTCTAGTTGTATTCTGGGATTAGCAAATCTCTGATATGCAGGTTACAGTTGGTCCAGTATCCTGCCACTCGCTTTCTGGTTGGGACAAGAAAGTCTGATTCTGCTTCTCCAATATTAGCTTCTTTACACTGGCTGCCTGTCAGTTTTTAAATTGATTTTAAAATCTTGTTGCTAGTTTTTAAATCTTTACATGGCCTTGCTCCTGCCTATTTATCTGAATTCTGTGTTTTATACCAGCCATCTAGAGTGCTTAGATCTTCTGGTTTAGTTGTCTCCTGTTGTCCCTCATACCAAGTGTAAAACCAAGGGGGACAGACAGGACTTTGGCAGCTGCTGCTCCTCGCCTGTGAAACTCTTTACCTCGTCACATAAAGGAGTCGTCTACAACCGAACTGTTTAAAACAAAATTGAAGACTCATTTCTATTAACTTGCATTCTGTGACCTTCAGTAATACTGATGGTTTCCTCTTTGTGATTATATAACATTGATTCCATTTACTATTTATTTTATTTATGTCCATTTATTTTATTTCTGTTTATGTTATTCATGTTAATTGTATGTTTTTCTTAAATTCTATTATTGTAAAGCACTTTGGCCACAGCATTCCTATGTTGTTTTAAATGTGCTATATAAATAAATTTGACATTGACATTATATATATATATATATATATATATATATATATATATATATATATATATATATATATATATATATATACTGTATACATATGCACACACATTTATGAATTATATATCTATTATATAAAAAAATGACAAAATGTCCAGTGTCTGTGCCCAAGCATAATGTCTTACAGTAGCTACAATGTCTGAGTAAAAAGGGCAACAAGATGCACGAAGAAACAGAAACATAAGGGCTGGCATATCTGATGGAAAGAGTTTCCTAAATGCATGGCATGATCAAACACAACAAACTTCCCATTGTACAATTGTGCTTTATTTTATTATTATTTTTTTATTTTTATTAAAATCAACTAACATTCCATACAAATAACTCAAGTTTGACAAAAAAAAAAAAGGTTTAAAACAAATCAACCCCCACTCCTGAGAAAGAGAGCTTGCCCAGCAGTGTAAAACTGTATGCTAGTAAAAATAAGTAAATAGATAAATTAATAAATGAATAAAGATAAATGGAGTAAAAGATTGGAGAGAACCTGCTTCCTCAATTTAAATGCTTATTCTAAAATCTTATTGATTAGATCCTGCCAGGTTTTGAAAACGTTTTGTACAGATCCCCTAAGTGCGAATTTGATTTTTTCCAGTTTCAAATAGTATATAACATCAGGTCAAATAGTCTATAACTTTAATATATACTGCATAACTATATTTTTATTTAACAGGCATTTCACTATGCTAGCTTTGTATATTCCTCTTTTTCACCTCTGATAGCTGCCATTAATAGCAAACAGATCCCCAGGACAAGTTAAGGAAACACCAGCAGACTGAATTTGTGGGAAGGAAGCCCCTGTTACGAGCTGTTTCAGTGTATGCAGGTGGGCAATCCTCTGTTGGCAAGTCCAGCTAAGCATGACGGAAAACCTCTGCATCAGTAAATTGTTTCTGCTTTAAAAAGCCTTCCCTGCTGCTTGGAGTGCAAATGGAAAAGAACCTGTGCATCAGCATCTCATTCCTCAAGGTGCTTTAAGTCATAAGTAAGCTAGATGATCCTACTAACTGTAAAAGTTTAAAATGCAAGGAAAGCAAAACATTATTTAGATATGAATGAAATATCATGAGGCATGTAAACTGCTGTACACATAGTAAACAATCATTCAGTCAGTACTATTTACCTTACACTAAACCAAACTCACAGCTCCACTATTAGCAGATTCTAATGATTCAATACTTCACTGACACTATAATTTGCCATCAGAATGCTATATTCACTTGATATCAATAATGGTCAATAATGGTTTACCTTTCACTTCTGTTATTACCTAAGATTTGTTATAACTGAATAGTTTGCAAGTCTCATGTAAATTACAATGGCCAGGCATGCTCTAGGAAAGATGGAATTAATTGCAATATCATTATTATTATTATTATTATTATTATTATTTAGGTTATGTTAATGGGCAATTCCAAATTTTAACTGTGTGTGTGTCCCTGTGGTAGACTAGAGTCTGTCCAGGTCTTTTTTCAGTCTTTTGACCATTCCTGGTGATATAGCCTTTGGAGTCAGCAACCCTCAAATGGACCGAGAGCTTTCTAGAACCAAGCTACTGTTCTCAGTCTACTGAAGGATACAGTGCCTGTCCAGCCCTCAAATGCACCTAAATGTTACACCATACGTACATCTTCCAACTTGCTTTCTCTTAATTATGCTAGGAAATACATTATTTAGATGTTTGTTTGATCCACTGTGGGAAACCTCAAATGCTGGCTGGGGCCATTTTATATAGGAAGCCGAATGGTGTTACATGCCACATCAAATGTGGTAATGTGGTTCTGATTTGTCTCTTTTATAATTTTTGGGGGTTGAGCAGATTTATCCTAAGCAGCCCTAAGAGTTTCAGAGGTTTTAAAATATGTTAGTTTCAAAATTATCACTAATTCCTTTTATATTTCATTTTAAAGCAGTTACTTTTTTGCATTTAACACAATGTCATTTGTTTTTACTTGCTTACCACAATTTTGTGATTTCTGCTACTAACGATGCCATCATATTTGCTAAGCCAAACCTGCTTTCAACTTGGGAGTCCTAATCACAAAAGTCCCAAAACATTTCAAAATGCCCACTAGAGGGGAGAAAACCATCAAAACCTGACTAGTCTAAAAACAGGAAACACAGAATCTTTATAAATAAGATCTGTTTTTTTAGAAACTCTATTAAATAACAATAAGCTCAGAGAAGCAAAAGAAGTTGCCTGAAATAGCAAGGAAATCCAGAGCACACATACCCCAATACACAAATCCAAAGAAGAGTCGGAAAACAGAGCCCAGAGGTCAAAAACCCAGCAATTCATAAAGCACAGAAAAAATCACAAAAAGAAAAACTCACCAACATCAGTGTATTCAATGAACCGCGGAGGACTGTGTGTTGTCTTCAGCCTTTATAGTGTTGAGAGCAGCCCTTACACAGTGAAGACCAGGTGGTCTCTTGGGGGTATCACCAACAAAACATATGAAACATAACAGAACAAACATCAACACGCAGAAATTAAATAACACACAAATCTAATAAGAAATACAGAATAATGGAAATAATTAACACCAGAAACAGTAATAACATAAACAAAACAATCAAAAATGAACAAAGTCAAACAGAAATCGCATCACATGACGTTACTAGTGCAATGCTATTTAAGCTGGAGTCACACTAAGCTCTTTGTCCAAGAATGTGGATGAATCTCTAAAACAAATTCTGATCCCTCAGTATTTGTTTTACTTCTTTTACCTCAAGGTTTTTGACATTGTTTTCAGAGAGAAGTCAGGTGTAGAACTTTGTTTCTTGGTGCAGAAAGAACTGTCTGCAAATAAAAATCAGCAAAATCAAGGAATTGGTTATTGAATTTTGTCACAATAAAGCGACTCTATGTCCAGTCACCATTCAAAAAATGGATATAGAGGTGGTGCATTCCTACAAATACTTGGGGTCCAAAACAATAATAGGCTGGACTGGTCTTGAAACACATACGATCTATATAGGCAAGGGTAGAGAAGACTCTTTCTTTCCTTAGGAAACAGTGTTCCTTTAATGTGGTTAGTGGCATCCTTTACATGTTCTACAACTCTGTGATGGCTATTGTGATTTTCTACACTGTTGTAGAAGTAGAGGAGAGGAAGAAAACAAAACTGAGTGCCATTATGAACAATGATGTCCATCCTCTATCTGACACATGAACACTGAGGACTTTCAGGTAACAAATTATTCAGCAGAAGTGCATCAAGAAACGTGATGGGTGCGACTTTATACCAATAGCAATACACCTGCAGAAAGCCTCATTGTGACTTTGTCATGTCAGAAGTTTTTCTTCCTCTTTAGTCATTTTGATGTGAGTTCAGACTGCAGTGAATATCTATTTATTTGCATTCATTTATTTAAAGCTCTTCTGCCAAAAGCCAAATTTCCCCCTGGAGATAAATAAAGTTCCAACTATCTGTCTAACTTTTGAGTTGTAGAGGAAATAGACTGAAACGTGATCCTCCACACTTTCCCTTTTTTGTACTCTTTAGCTTACTCTGTGTAGGCACTGCTGAAGGAACACACCATTGCAGGGTGGTGTAGATCACATGAAAGATGTGAAAGGGCAAGGAGCCAAAAAATAGAGGACACATTTGAGGATGTAACGTTCCTCTGTAACCTTTGTCTTCAAAATGTTATACTCCACTGCATAGTCATGTAGACCAGTAAATTACCATTTGTACCAATGTTAAGGTGGGCTCAACACCAACAGATGGTGACCCAAAGCCTGCAATGTGTAACAAAGTGCTCAGACTTCAGAGAGACCATTAAAGCCACACCTGAAGAGAAGCAAATATGTTTTAATTATGGTGCCTTCACAGAGCCATTCAAACCACCTCGGATTTATTTTTCTATTGCATCCCTTTTAATGTGTTTTAAGTTTAAATTGAGCAGAGTCTTGGTTGTTTAGGTACTATTTTACCTGGAAAGTCTTTTATTTCCACACCATCTTGAAAGACAAGTTAGCTATTCCTCTGTCATCTTTAAAGAACTACTTTTTATATTGGTATTGTCTGGATGTTCAGTGGTAAAAGAATTTTGCAGCATGTAGTCAGCCGATAAAGTAAATATTTGCTTAGGTCGCTTCAGGAGACTCTAAACGCTACTTGATCGTTAACAGAAAATTATTTGTTTGTGTAAAAGATGAAAAAAGGCTAACAAGGATATGTGGGGAAATGCAAGTCAAACATTGTAAAGCTCTGTACATTTGAAGGAAAGGGATGGGTTTGGAGTTTTCAATGTCAGACGGTGTTATCTGTACCTGCTGTATGTGCGTGGAATAACTTCAGTCCTTGATGGCATTCTGTCCAGATGACAGCTTCTTTAAGCTCACGTTTGAATAATATTTGTCCCTAAGGGTAAAGTCTTTGCAATTCATTCATTCATTCATTCATTTAAAATTAATTCCAGCTCCAAAGGTTGCCAGTGGCACAGACGTTATATTATATTACACTCTGTTCTTTTTAACTAAAACTGAGATGGCCTCTTCAGCTTGAATCTTTGATAGCACACGTGAAGCTGACAATGCTTTGCTTTAATGCTGCAGAATTAACTGAATAGCTGCTGAATGGCCACACCCTGCACCTGCTCGCATTGCAGACAGCCCAAAAGAAACCTGTTTTCAAACAGCTCAGCAGTTTTCCCACAAACTGTAATTTTGAATGCTATTTTTTAAATTTAATGAAGGGAGGAGCTGTAAACATACTTGAAATGTTATTACTAAATGAATATTTTAATTGGAGACGTATTGCATAACATGAGTCTCTAAGGCATTTTGTGGATTCAGAAATTATTCAGACCCCGTCCGTTTCTGCACAATTCATTATGTTGTAGGTTTCGTTTTAAATGGATAAATCTGTCACATCAATAACAAAGACATTTTTTCAGAAAGGCTTGCAGGTTTACGAAAAATAAAAAAGTGAAATTTCTGCTTTCTTTAAGTATTCAGAACCTTAATTCTGTACTTTGTAGAAGCCCTTTGGCTGCAATTACATCTTCTAGAGACTTAGCTACGGAAACTCGAAGCTGGAATTGCAGCCAAAGGGACTTCTACAAAGTACTGAATTAAGGCTCTGAATACTTCTATGAATTTCCATTTTTGAATTTTAAAAAATGTGTAAACTTTTCAGAAATCAGTTTTCATTTTGTCATTAATAGTCATTAAATTAAACATTGGCAAACATATTCATTTAAAATGAAATCTACAAAACAAAGAAGTGTGCAAAATGTGAAGTGGTCTGAAGACAGACAGATAGATAGATAGATAGATAGATAGATAGATAGATAGATAGATAGATAGATAGATAGATAGATAGGAAAGGCACTATATGATAGATAGATAGATAGATAGATAGATAGATAGATAGATAGATAGATAGATAGATAGATAGATAGATAGATAGATAGATAGATAATATTTTGGCAACATATTTAGTGTTCTCTTGGTTAATGAGACAATTTTGCTGTCTGATTTTGGGTCATCTCCCGGTTCAGAAGTGGTGAGGCGGCCTTCTGCTGCTATGCACCTAAAATCTGGAATAGCCTGCCAATAGGAATTCACCAGGCTAATATGGTCGAGCACTTTAAAACACTGCTGAAAACACATTACTTTAACATGGCCTTCTCATAACTTCACTTTAACTTAATCCGATACTCTGTATGTTCAATTCATCATAATAACTATTCATGGTGGCTCTAAAATCCGTACTGACCCCTACTCACTCTTCTGTTTCTTTTTCAGGTTTCTTAGTGGTGGCGGCCTGCACCACCACCACCTACTCAAAGCATCATGATGCTCCAACATTGATGGATCAAAAGCCAGAAGTCTACATGACCATCATCATCATCAAGTCCTTCTGTGAGAACCCTAAATACAAAGAGGACTGTTTCATTTATGTTAGGTAGAATGCCCAGAAGGGACTGAGACGGTCTCATGGTCTGGAATCCCTACAGATTTTTATTTTTTCTCTAGCCGTCTGGAATTTTTTTTTTTTTTTTTTTTGTTTTTTCTGTCCACCCTGGCCATCGGACCTTATTCTTATTCTATGTTAATTAATGTTGAATTATTTTATTTTCTTACTGTGTCTTTTATTTTTCTATTCTTCAATTTGAAAAGCACTTTGAGCTACATTTTTTTGTATAAAAATGTGCTATATAAATAAATGTTGTTGTTGTTGTTGGTTGGAGAGTTTGTGTTACTTACACTATACCACTTTTTCTTTTTCACTACTGGTTTGGTGACCCAGAGTTGCACTCTTGATGGCAGATTTCATGCCCTGACAGTGGAGTGCATAGGTGCTGCATCCATGTCAGTGTGGTGTCCTCCCTTCATTGCAGATTTGCACTTTTACTGCTCCTGCCCTCTGCCAGCTTGCTAGCTGGGCACCTTGTCACAATACAATTAGTAGTGCTGAAGCTTTAAAAGCAGGACAGATAAAATGTGGTGCTCTGGCTTCAGTGCTGCGACACACCCTAGAGTGACTTGCTGCTTGCTTTCTATCCAGAAACAGGCTGCACGAGTTGTACGGCTTTGTAAAGTCAGTCTAATCTGCAGGACTCTGTGACAACGGCGAGTGTGGAGAAGCAATGCATACAATAAGAGGGACTGCGACTCATGTTGTTATTTTTATCTTTCAGTAAGTCGTGTTACTGTGCAAATGGTTATCCTGATTTAATTATACATGTGTAACACAACACATGAAAGGGTGTTTGTAAAGCAAAGTAAAGGTTATCAGGTGAATCCAAATCTTAATGTTTACTGCTGAGGTGCTTTCACTGGAGGCCTGCCTTGCTCCTTAGCTGGAATGTGCTTGACAAAGCCTGCAAGTGGCCTCCAGGATACTAATAACGCAGGTGGCATGAAGGCACCTAGAATGTGCTTTACAGGACACCAGTCAAACACGGCTACAGATGACTGAGGGTGAAGTTCACCTTCTATGACTCCACCCCAGGGTAATTTTAACACAAGCAAGGTGGAGGCTCAGTTCTCCTCATGATACAAGTCAAAAATGGCAGCACTGAAAGTATCCCATAATCCCCACCAGGATGCTAATAAGATATAGACCAATTTCTTTTTTTTAAATTTCCGGTATTGAACACGGTAGTATGCTGCTAATCTGAGAAGAAAATGAGCAACGTTAAGTAAATGTCGGTTACACCCAGAACCATTGTTATTTTTGTGTTCTCAGAAAGTGAAGTGGCTTCTTTAAGACAAATTGTTTCCTCCATTACTTTATTCTCATAAACAGCTCTGGGTTGCCGGCCTCTCTTTTTTTTTCATATTGGAAGAAATGTATTATACCCAGACTTGTTTTTGGTCTTTCAGCTATGAGCATCGACCTTCCTACTTCTTGGCCCTAATCAGCAAGTGTGCTTTCTCAGCTGAGGTCTAATAATCCACTGGGAGACTAAAGAAAACTGGGCATTGCTTCTCCGGCACATTGTGTTGGCGGACAAACAGCAGTGGCAATGTCTTTCAATTTAAAAAGCTTGAAAATCCATATTCCTTTACTCACATGAATCTGCTTTCATAATGTTCCAATTTGGAGAATGAATTAGTCGGCAATCAGGAAAAAATGTCAAAAATCACATTAAACAATATATTCTGCACATAGCAGAGACTGAAAGTAGGTGCATTTTTGCAACACCTGTTTATACTTAACTGCATGATAACAATTTGAACAGCATTAGCTGGATCTCTCTGAGAGAAGGATATAGTTTGTTCTTGACAGCTGGCAACAAGGAAATGACAGTAACTGGATAAGTCTGCAACCAGGGGTGAGGCTGATGGAAATATGTTTCCAAAGAACTTGCAACATATTCATTCTCAGACACGTGAATGCTGGGAGTGTCTCACGGGTAAAGGTTCGGGTGTTATTGAGGGAAAGAAGGGAGCGAGGCACCTGAATTAACACGCTTTCCATTTCCTCTAGAATGGAAGAGAAGCCATCTGCATCAACTAATGTCGCCTCCAGTACACTCACCACGAGCCTGTCTCTTCTGGTCTCCAGGAGATTTAACTAATAACTAACACCACAACCAGAAGTCGGCGTTCCAAGACAGACCTAACTTTAGTGATGGACGGAGCTACCACCTGAAGTATACATGCACCATGACAGCAAGAGCATCACTGCAAGAAGATCACCACAAATTACTTTATCTTTATTTTCACCAGGACAATAAATGGGGTGTCCCTGCTGAGCCCTAACTCTTTTTTGTTGTCTCCTTGTATTTTTGCACATCCATCACTACTTCAAGTCTGCTTTATTTCTAATTCTACACTTAGAGTACATGCACAATAAACTGAATTGTAACATGGGCACTGAAGTCCCATACCAAAAACTCTGCCCACATTTAAATCGAGCATTTTGTTTCACATAGTTAGGGTGAAATAATGGCTATTATATATTAAATTTCAGGATTGTTTTTTTTAAATCAGCTACTTCAGCACACTACAAACTAGGCCTGTCTCTAAATCTCCAAGTTACAGGAGCACATCATGGCCGATTTAGAATTCATTAGCACAAGTAAGGAAGAGTGTCCCAGTACTCTGTACATGTTGACAAGAATGACCTGTACATACTCATAATAAAATGGACTTCAACTTTTTCCTTTCACAACACACATGAACCACTAGTGATAAGTACAACAGGCAAATTTTGATTTGCATACAGTTTTTTAAAACTGAAAGTAAAATTTGTTTTGTAAGCAATTTCATTATTGCAAAAAGTGAAAGTCACTAAAGACTATTTTTGGGGTTTTAAAGTCTTTTTGCAGTGGGGAAAAAAGAAATATTGCTCCCTAAACCTCATTAACACTATTGTGTGTACCTGTTGTCACACACATGTGCTTGGGGGACCACATGATGGCTCATATAAATGGAATTACACTCCCAACCAGGGGTTGGTGTTCTGATCGGAAAAAAAAAACCCCTCAAAGTCAAAAACAATACCAGGATAAAAGAAAAAAAAAACAGGAAGGACTAAATAATTATCTTTCAAATCAATAAAACAGGGTTTATCCATCATGTTTAGATGCCCCAGAAACACCAAGGGTTGACCTTTGTATCATCATAATATTGACTTCACAAACGAGCGCACCCCTGGGGAATTCTGGGAAAGATCTTAATGTATATCAGAAAATAAACCTCTGGTTGGATCCGTGTCAATTATAACAGGGAAAATCAAAGACAAAGTCAAACCCAGTCCGATTCCTGGAGACCTGGCAACCAGCTACCTCCAGGGCATCCTATATCAGAGTCTACATTGGGCCGTCCCATCCCATCCAATAATTCCAAGACTCCCAGTATCTCAGATGACTTTTCAACAGGCAGGAGAACATCTTGGTAATTAAAGCAGCAGTAGTACCAAGTGCCACAGCAAGATACCATGAAGAGAATTCTGATCTACCCACTACCTCCTCTCCCCATATTGTAATTACGTTCAAGTTCACATTCATGTTTAAGCAATTCAAACTGAACTAAGTCATTCATATCGATAACCTCCCCACTGTAATAGTTGTACGACAAAATCAGGATTGCTCACTCTGTTATAGACTAGGCCTGTTAAGACAGCAGATTTAACAGGGAAGCAGGCATCCATCCAATAGGCACCAAAAATTCACTAAGCCCAAACATAGAGCCATAATTCACCTAATGACAATTCTGATGGACTGGTTTTATAACTGGAATTGGTTTTAATCCAATCAAGAAAGACTAGACCTACCTTCAAAATCTAGCTGCCCTCATCTCTCAGGGGAACTGTGCTGTTTATTCAACAAAAATAAATTCTTGTACTCTCTAAAACCTGACAGTTGATGGGCCGCTCCCTCTTTGGGGAGCTGAAAGCTGACAATTTCTTCTTTCTGTGGACGAAAGTTGAGATACACTCTGTGAAGCTAAGCTGTGCCAGTGATTGAGCTGAGTGTGAGAAGACTAAAAAGCAGCCATTACTTCAAGAGAGGAACTTCAACATGTAAACTCTGGTGCCAGAAAGAGTAATCCTTTTCCCTATGAAGATGCAGAGAACACAGCACACCACAAACAAAGGACCACCTCACAAGGAGGAAAAGTGCACAAGAAAAATGCTCAGGAACAAAGCAACAACTCCACACATCATCAGACATCATCTTTAAGGACTTGGTATTGTAAAACTGATTGTCTGTGCCAAGATAAATTAAAACTCTAAATAGAAAGTAAACACCCAGCGTTTTTGTGTTACATATTTGTCTGTCTTGTAGCGCCCTGTCTTATATAACAATAGATATATGTAGTTATCATATTTATATAATGCTGGTGTTCATCAATAAATTGTATTATTCCATTTTCTCAAAACAAGAGTGCTTCAGTTACCTTGAGAAAGGTCTAACAGTTGGAGATCACCTCCTACAACAGAGAAAGGTAGAGAAAGTAAAGTAGGAGCCTCGCCAAATTATTTTATTAATTTCTGGCAATGTCGAAGGCACAACTGGTAATTAATTAACCAAGCCCAATCTCTTCATATTCCTACACAGTAATAAATACTAGTAAGGCCTCCATCCCAAACAAACTGAAATCATATACTGTATACTGTCTACACCAGTAAGATCCATTAACATAATAGGTAATAAATAGTGTTAATGCCTTTACTGAAATCAATAATTCATACTGGTAGTCCCTACTTATGCATACCAGTAACATCTCATTATAATAATCAATAATAAGTCCTGTTGAAACCAGTCCACCCATCATATATCATTAATTAGCAATAATTTCCGATGATCACGCCCCATATACTGTAATCAGCAATAAAAACTGGCATTGCACTGTATTTGTGAAATAAAAGGTGGATCTAATTTCCACATCACATTAGTGGTGAATGAAAAGGTTCTCTGTTGTCTCTGTAAAGCACTTTCAGTGGATTTGGAAAATGCTATTTAAATATCATGATTTGATAATTTCCATGTACCGGTAATATTTCCAAAAGATAATGAGGTAATCGATGAGGTGTTGCCATGAAGAAGTCTGGAGTGAATACAGTTGTCAATATGGGTGGTAACAGTGGTGGCCAAGAAATCTTCCCCAGCTAGGACCTCCATAGAGAGGAATTGCAGGTGTAGGTGCAGGATAAACCATGTTGAAGTCAGAGCACTATCCCCTGAGGTTTGTACTGACAAAAGGGACTCCTGCATGCCTGCTAAACAGACGGAATATGCCAGGCAGACACAAATTAGGCAGCTTTGAGGGGGAACCTGCCACCCTGCACTGCTGTGGAAGCGAAATGCTTTAAAGCAATTCAGGCTGATGAAAAGCTTCCTTTGTTTGTAAATCTCCTGTAAGTCTCTTCCTGTTAGTAGCATTTACCTTGTGGCCTGGGAGTAGGGATGGTTCAGGCTTCGTTTTCATGTGTGTGTGTGTGTGTCAGTGTGTGCATGTAGCTTGTCTACAGTTTGCTTGCTTGTCTACTGTGCTTTCAGTTATGGGTTTCAAATTGGCTCAGCAATTACTAATGTTTCACACTACTTTAATCTCTGCTCGACTTCGGACATCGATGTCTATTGTGACAGATTAAGGCGCTTTTCTTGCACCCTTGCACCCTCAGACCACACATCAGACACCAGATAAAAAGTCCAATTATTATTTATTATAATAATAATGTGCACAAAGCACCCTCCTCTCCACAATACTCCAATAACAATCACAATAATCAAATAAACAATAACCAATCCTCCACTCTCCCAGACACGTTGCCACCCTTCCACCCAGCTCAGCTCGTCCGTCTGGGATTTCCCATAGTCCTTTATACTCCTTGACCCGGAAGTGTTTGAGCCCTCAGTCCATGTGATTATCCAAAACTTCCGGGTCGGGCAATTCTCTTTTTCTTCAGCCCGGAAGTATATCATTCCTTCTATTTCCGCAATCGTGAATTACTTCCGGGCTATAAGGAAAGTATAAGTCCCTGGGCCTCCCTGCAGCGTCCTCTGGTGGCCCCCATGGTATCCAGCAAGGCTGTGGTGAAAAACTCCAAGTTCCATAATGCCCTGCTGGAATTCGGGGCCCTTTCATGTTGCAGGGATGGCTCCTTCTGGCGGTTTGGGGGTGTTGGCTGGGATACATCGCCGGCAATCCCTCACACTATAGATTGGGTTTCTTTCAGGAAACTAATTTCCAAGGCATTCGGTCCAAGAAAAAATTTGGGTTTGCATAACGGTTCCTCCCATAATGGACAGAATCACATGTTCATCTATGCTCCATTCACCAGCAAGTAAAAATATCCCTTCTAGTCAGGTCCTTGAGTTTCACTATTCAGGCTGAACAGTTACCCCCTTAAAGAATACAGAACTGCTCCCCTGGGAAGCAGGGGGTTATTGAGGAGCTGGGACTGGGGGTTTATGCTGCTCATACATATGCCAACTCTAAAGAATAAAGCCAAACAAACTCAGCCCTTAAAGCCACTCCAATAATAAGGTGCTTTATTACGTTTGTATTTTAAACCAGTGTTTCTCAGCTTGTGAGTTATGACCCAAATGGGGTTGCTGAACAATGTAGATGAGTTGTCAGCTTAAGTAAAAAATAAATAACAGCCATTGCTTTAACATTTTAGGAGGCTCCAGATTGCAAACTTCAGTTCTGTATCTAGTCATAGGAACGATTTGTTCCCACATACCAAGTCACTGGAACGACTGACATACTGCAAGTCCAGTTATTGGCAGGTGACAACCTGTTATACACCGCACACTTCACTAAGAAGGCCGACAAACATGGACACGTGCATTACAAGCTCTGTAGCATCACCTACTCTGAACTCTACCAATTCCATTTCAGCTTCACAAGATTTATTCCAAAAATCCTGAACCAAACAGGAGGGTTTAAAGAACATTAAACACAGGTTTTCTGGGGTATAGATTTACTTTTACCATGAAGCATGATGAGCAATGGCCATTGTGTGTTATTAGAACTTTAGATCAATCTAGATGAGAACAAACAAAGCCCAACAAAGCTTGCCAGTCCAATCCACTTAATTCTTCTAAAAAGTTCTTCTTGAAAGTCGATAAAGTCTTACAGTCTATCAAACTACTTGGTAGCTTATTCCAAGTGTCTATGGTTCTCTGTATAAAGAAAAAGTTCCTAATGTTTGTGTGAAGGTTACCCTTAACAAGTTACCAATTGTGACCCTGTGTTCTTAATGAACTGATTTTAAAATAACAGCCTTAATCCACTGTACTAATTTAAACACTTCAATCTTCTTTTGCTTAAACTGAAAAGGCTCAGCTCTTTTAATCTTTCTTCATGATTCATTCCCTTGTAGCCCTGGAATCAGACTAGTCGCTCTTCTCTGGACCTTTTCTAGTGCTGTGATGTCCTTTTTTGTAGCCTGGAGACCAAAGCTGCACCCAGTACACCAGATGAGGCCTCACCAGTGCATTATAAAGGTTGAGCAGAACCTCATTGGACTTGTACTGCACACATCAAGGCGCTATATAACCTGACATTCTGTTTGCCTTCTTAATGGCTTCTGAACACTGTCGGGATATTGATAGCGTAGAGTCCACAATGAATCTCAAAACCTTCTCATGGGATGTACTCTCGATTTTCCGACCGCCCATTGTGTATTCAAATCTAACATTTTTACTTCCTATGTGAAATACTTTACATTTACTGACATTAAATTTCATCTGTCACAGATCTGCCCAAGCCTGTATGCTATCCAAGTCCTTCTCTAATGATTTAACTGATTCCAGATTTTCTGCCAATCCATCTATCCTGGTATCATCTGCAAACTTAACCAGCTTGTTAGTTATATTCTTATCTAAATAATTTATATATATATATTAAAAAGAACAGCGGGCCCCAGCTCTGACCCCTGTGGAACACCACTCTTAACATGGGCCAATTCTGCTGAGGTTCCTCACACCATCACCCTCTGCTTCCTGTGTGTGAGCCAGTTCTGCACCCATCTAAAAACATCACCCTGAACTGAACTCCCAATTCTTTTAGTTTCATGACCGACCTCTCAGTTGGCACCTCATCAAATGCTTTCTGAAAGCCAAGATAAATAATATCATAAGCTCCACTTTGATCCTAATCTTCTGTTGCTTCTTCATAGAATTCCAGAATTTTAGTAAAACATGACCTCCTTCTTCTGAACCCATGCTGACTGTTCAGAAAAACTCCCATACTTGCCATGTGCTATTCAATCTTATCCTTAATAATTCCTTCCATTAATTTTCCTGTGATGCATGTTAAGCTTACTGGCCTATAGTTCTTTGGATCTGCCTGGTCACCCTTTTTATATAATGGGATGATATTTACTATGTTCCAGTCCTACAGAATCTCCCCAGTGCGCAGTGACCTCCTAAAAATATGCGTCGTGTTTATATACAGTATGTACCCGCTAACCTCCTTAAGAACCTGAGGGTAAATATTACCTGGTCCTGGTGATTTGTTTGATTTCAGCCTATTTAATCTGAGAGGTACTTCTCCCTCTAAAATTTCCAAATCCTTCAGTACCTCCTTAGTAGTCCCATTTACCGCCGGGAGGTTATCCACTTCCTCACTTGTGAAGACCTCGGAATAATGGAAGTTTAGAGCGCCTGCTGTTTCACTTTCTGTATCTTTTAATTCCCCTTTTCTGTTTCTGATGCACTTCACCTCCTCCTTGACTGTTCTTTTACTACTAAAATATCGAAAGAATCTCTTAGGGTCTTCTTTCGCTTTATCTGCTATGTTCCTCTCCAGCTGTGTTTTAGCCTCCCTAATCCATTCTTAATGGTTGTCCTTACATTCTCATAAGCCCTACGATTCACTAGATTCACTTTGGAGTTAATAGTCTTATATGCCTTATGAAGCTGTTTCCTTTGTAGCTTCCTTTTTAATTCTTTATCAACCCATTGTGGAGTTTCTTGCCTAAAACAAGCCGTCTCCGATCTAAGTGCCTTGATGACGCACATACACAGATGCCTCTTACCGTTCATAAATACAGAGTAACTGATTGGTCTGCTGTTGCCTGTTTTGAATAGGATGGATACGATTGGTGACTTTTTATACACTGAACGATGTTCCGACCTAATTGCTCCTACAATGAACTTCATCTTATGAGGGATGATTTGATAAAGGAATTGTGTTTAAAAAACTGAACAATAGAGGATTTTTAAAACTTGGACACCAAAATTGTACAGGAAAATTCGCTACTGCCCAGGGGCATACAGGACTCCTATTAACCATATCACTATTATCCTTTCAACTTTTTGGGAAAAACGTATGAAGAAATATTTTGGACAAAAATTAAACAAATAAATAAATACACAAACAAATCAAAATATTGTCAAATGTGAAAAATTAATGATTAATAATTGGAAATGAGTATAAATAAAATACATTTTGTTGCATATTTATTTATGTACTTACGTAATTATTTCTTTATTTATTCCAGTGACACAGCACGCAACATGAAGTAAGCCCTAAAATGAAAACTGGTCTCGTTTGACTCGTTAAAATACGAGAGGGTGGGCTCTAGCATGTACTGTTTTTTGATGGGTGAATCGTTCACAGAGAGTACCTGTGGACTTTGCTTGACGTGGGAATCCTGTGGCTCATGCGTACGCTTACATTTGTGACTGTGGGCGTCAGGTACGAGTGAAAAAAAAGCTGTCCAGAATTACCGTGCGAAGTGGTGACTTTAATTCCAGAAACTCCGAATTCATCATTAGCGGCTTGCATTTGAAGTGTGTGCTGTAAATGTGGCACTAAATAGCCAACGATTTACGTCCACTTGATTCACCAATCAAAAAACAGTATGGTCTAGAACCCGCCCTCTTGTGTTTGACGAGTGAAAGTGACAGTATTTGTTTTTTTTGTGTGCGAAATGAAAGAGGTAAAGTCAAAATTAAAAAGAACATCACAAATATATATCTAAAAACTTGTAATTAGTTATACTCATATTTAATGTTGCTTCAACACATCAATCTTTCTGGGGTTCCCTCTAGATGAAAGCATTTTATTTTAAACAACTCTGGACCATATGTTGTACAGGACATTACACTCTTATGACAAAAAATAAACCAATAGTTGTCTTCGGCAAAACTGATCTAAGGACTTAAAGTCGTGCATGCTGCATCAACTGACCCCAGGGGTTCACCCACTAACTGGATACAAGGGTTCAAACGTACTCGTTTTCACTAAACTTCTAGAAATGGGGATCAGTAATATAGGCATGTACTCTCTTAAAAATAAAGGTGCCAGAGTATTTCTTCAGAGCAATGTGATATGGGGAACCATTTTTGGTTCCTGAAAGACACATCCACCTGAAGGTTCCATAAAGAACCATTTACTGTATTCATTTACATCCGTTGTGGACTTTGGCCGGCAGCTTATCCTGGCCAATACCCCCAAACCACCAGAGGGAGCCCTCCCTGCAACGTGGAGATGCCCCGAATTTCAGCAGGGCATCATGGACTATGGAGTTTTAACGCACAGCCCTGCTGGATAACGTCAGGGCTGCCAGGGGACACTGCAGGGAGGCACAGAGACGTTTATTTTCCATACAGCCCAGTCACATGGACAAAAGAAATGATTTACTTCTGGGTTGAAGAAAAGGAGTTTTCACCTGACCCGGAAGTGTTGGATAATCACATGGACTGAGGAATCACAAACACTTCCGGGTCATGAACTATAAAGGACTGTGGGAGATCCCAGACGGGCGAGCTGAGTCGTGTGGCAGAGTGACAACGTGTCTGGGAGGGGAGGAGTGTTTATTGTATTGATTATTGATATAGTTTATGAATATTGTGGAGTGTAAGTTGCTTTGTGCACATTATTATTGTCTGAAAATACATTATTGGACTTTTACCTGGTGTCTGGCGTCTGGTCTGAGGGTTCAAGGGGACGACAGCACCCCCTATCTGTCACACTTTATAGAGGCTCCATACTATAAATAACAGATGGTAATAGATTTGTGAAATACCAGTGGGTTCCTGATTTTAAAAGGACTCTTGTTGTTACAATATGGCTTATTTTAGATTTTCTTAATCTGTTAGTGACCTACTAGGTAGCCTAAATATTTCAGTTTTTTATTCTACATTTCAGGAGGATTTTCAGAGCTCAAAGTACCAGCTTCATATTTAAAGAACCCTTCCCAGAATGAAATGGTGCTTTGTTGAGCAAAGGTGAAGATCCACACAACCCAGTAAGGAAACGTAAAATGGTTAAAATGACAGAAAATGCCATTACACAACCGTTATTCTTAAGGGGATGTGGAAAGTTGTTTTATGTCATTTCCAGGCTGCTGATCGTGAATATGGTCATATTTGTGATATTCGATTCTTTACCAGTGGTCCTGCTCCTCTAAGAGCCTCTCTCTCAGAAGATTAAAATATGGCAAATGTCAAACATTAACATGTGGGGTATCATTTTAGACTTTCATTTTAGTGATTACAAATATGATGTTACTTTGGGTTTTTGATTGTTTACTGAGACTCAGTCCCTCCATGGACCTCTATCACAAGGTGAAAAATGACAAATTTCTTTAACCACCTGGAATATTTTGACTTTAAAGGTTTACACTGAATTTTGCCCAAAATATTTCTTCATAAAAAGGAATCTGCACAAATAAAATAGGAAAAACAACCATGGAGTTCTGAGCTGTAATTTATTTTTTCTGTACTGCAATAAAATTTACTGAAGCTCTGAACCACACAAAGAAAAAATTAAGAAACAGCCGTAATCTCGCGAGTACATCAAAATATCTCCCATGTACAATAGTTTTATGTTCCTACGAGATGTTTTCAGGTACGTACGGAATACTTTCACATAGATATTTTCACTAATCTAACTTTATTTCGTGAAAGTACCATGTAGTAAGTGAAAAGATCTCGTGTGTGCATAAAAGTATTATACGTACGAGATAGTTTCATGTACGTACGAGACAGAGGTTATCCCATAATTTGTTTCATTGTGCGGTTCACAGCATCCGTAAAAATTAAATGTAACAGTCTGCATTATTGTGGCGTTGGTATTTAAAATAATAATAATAATAATAATAATAATAATAATAATAATAATAATAATAATGTAGCGTCTTTCTCACGCTAAACGCTTTTTTTAATCGATGGGTTCTTAAATTAGCTGAACGGTGGCTTCGCGGCACTTTAGATGGGCGGTCACGATGTCTTCAGTATGCAGGTTGTCTCAGACTGACCAGACGTTACGTTTTTCTGCATCATAATCCCGTTTTCCCCACTTTTAGCTGGCTGAAACGAGACGGGGGATCCTACCCTCCGATAAAGTACATTTCTACAAAGCTCAAGAAGTTCCAATGGGACGCCCCTTTGCGTCTAACACGCTCATTGGATTAATGGGCTCTGTCCAAGTTTAGGAATCACAAAAATCTGGTCAGGGTACACTTTTGGGACTGAAATCCCGACCAGGGTTGGGCTCAGATGCTGTTACGGTACACACTGCTGGATCGTCATTAAAAATGAAACATGGATGAAGAAGGTGCCTTATCTTGCCCTTTTATGCTGGTCTAGTAGGATGCCTCAAACAGCGCGTCTCGTTACTTAAAAAAAAAAACTATTTTGCAGGCAAGCGCCATATAAAATACATACAACAAGTATTAAACATCAAAAAGCTGCCCCATAAGATGTGCTTTCCCGTGCGTACACTACACAATAAACTCTGACCGACCCGTTTCATTTCGTTTAAACGCACCGCCTATCTTGCCCGATTATTTCTCGCCCCTATGCTGTCTGAGAAAACGGCGCCTCGGGATTCTGTTTTGACGGACTTTCCAGTCTTATTTTTTTTTTCTTTACTTCTGTGATGCGTCGTCTTTTGCGTCAACTTTCTCTTTCTTCCTTTTTTCCGCCAGTAAAACAACAAAATGTGCTCTCCCCGCACCAATCCACCCCCGCCCCTTCAAGTGGAGCACAGGCTATCCCGCCCAGCCACTCACGCACACACCACGCCCAGCGTTTTGGTCCCGACCTCAGTCCGATTGAGTCGCAGCAGTCGGAGGAGGGATCATCTTTCTTTTCCAAACTTCAGAAAAACATTAGCCACCGACATCGCGCTCTGTCACGTTTCTGTTTACATCAAGCCGCAAAAAACAGATTGGATTCCCAGCAGACCTTCATCCCGGTGAGTGTTTCCTTCTTTTTTATCCACTCGATTTGCTGCGCCGGTGGACTGCGTACACTTCTTACTTTGTGAACCTTCTTCTGTATATGAATTATTGCGAGACAGCTACACCTTTATGGAAGGGGATCGCTGGGGATGAGGGGGTTGGGGGAGCTCTTTCATTAACCAGAATATAAGTTTATGTTTTACGTGGATACTCTTACAGGCGCTGTCCAGCGTTTGATTCCAGCTTAGTTAACTTGTCGAATACCTGAAAGTTCTTATATCTTATTGAATCGTCACTGAAAAACTAATCGGAATAGGAAAAAAGAAAAAAAATCCTATATAACAGAGCAATTTCCCACGGTGCTCATTGTTTTTTAGAAGAAGGTGCGTGTTTGGAAAGGGAGGCAGGGGTGGTGCTCCTCCTTTGAAAACTAAAAAGCGCTCCTTGGACATTTTTCATCAGCCAAATTTAACAGCGAACGCCTCCGATAAACAGGCACTTCAGTGAAGTGAATGCCATTAGAAAATCGCGGAGAAGAAACTTATTGTTTTGCGCCACCTGGCGGCAAGCGTTGAGAATAAGGAAGGAAAAGTTTAATCGTAGAAAATCTAAAGGCAAGGCACACTGCTGCTGGCAATTTAAACTGGTTTTGTGACTGTTGCCAAACAGGGATTAGAGTCCTGACCACAGTTGGTTCTTCCTTCTTGATTTGCCCCAATGACTGAAGTCATATGCTGCGGGTCGGATGTGGAACAAGCAGCTTCAAAAGACTGATGGGATAGGTGGCCACTGAAGCGTCAGCACTGTTTTTGGTTTTACGATAAATTGCAAGTGAAGAAGACAAGTAGCTGAGAAACAGGCCTTCTTCATTTTCATGAATGACTTCTAATTTTGATTTCTGTCCACGTATGTTTTTGTGTTTTGGTTGCTTTTGCAAAAATGTGGAGTGCTTACCAATATGAAATATTTGTTAGTTGATCTTTACTTTGAACTGGCCTAATATTTGAAATCCCGTTGTTTCATTTTCTAAAACTACTTTGTCCTGAGTAGGGTTGTGGTGAAGCTGGAGCCTCAGGGTGCAAGGCAGGAAGAATTATTGGGTAGGATGTCAGAGGTTGAACAGGTAGACACACACACCATTAACAATTTAACTTTGCCAGCTCACCTAAACTGCATGTCTTTCAACTGTGGGAGTAAACTGGGGCTTCGGGAGAACATGCAAACTCCACACACAGGGAGGACCCGGGACGTGAACCCCGGAAAGTATGCCAAATAAATATTATAATACAAATGGAGGTGTATTATTATTAAGCACTAGTGTTGTATCATTTATTCCTTATCATCTTTATTGCTGTCATTGGAGACAAAGGTGGAAGATGAGAGGCTGATCTTTGACACCCACAGATAATGCCTTGAGGTGTAATGGAAGGTGCTCTGTTGTGCGCACCTCTTTGAGTTTTTCAGCGTGAAGTGCGGAGAATCTTGACTACCATTCTGGGTGGCGGTCATCCACTCACTGCTCTCAGGATTAAATTGTTGATCTTGAGGTATGGCGGTGATGAACCTTTGGTTTTGTCTGAATTGAGAGCCGCTTTGTCAGTCCTGTGACTGATGGTGTAGTGGTGTTAAAGGCTTTGGACTTCAGGGTTTCAGATCCTGCTACTGACACTGTGTGACCATGAGTATGTCACTTCACTTGCCCGTGCTCCAGTTTGAAAAATAAAAGAAATGTAACCAATTGCATTAGCCAAATGACATAAATGATATCTGGGCTACATGGCTGATCTAAGACTCCAGGTTGTGGATGATCACAGAATTTTTGGTGGACAGTGGCCCAGAAGGGGAGTAGGTGCGCTTAACAGGATGGACTTTATTAATAATTAGTGCCCCCTTTTATCTCTATGCTTTTAATTTCATACAATGAATTCATTTTTTCATCTAGTGGAAAGAGGTGAAGAAGTGGGAATTCAGGGTATACTCTTTAGGTGGGTGTAAAAATGGCTCAAACACAGGAAGCAAAGGGTTATGGCGAGGGGAAGCTTTTCTAAATTAGGTGATGTTGAAAGTGGTGTCCCGCAGGGGTTGGTGCAAATGCTACAGTTCTTTATAATACACACTAAAGCTCTGCCAAGAGTATAATGAACAAGCTGGTTAAGCCTGCACATGATACCAAACTAGGCAGAGTGGAAGATAATGGAGAATCACTTGAATCATTGCAGAGGCACCTGAGCAGAATACATGCTTGGCCAGACTGGTGACAGATGACATAAATATAAAACATTACACATAGGAAATGGAAATATTAGATATGAATATACAGTGGGAGGTCTGAAACCGATCTCCTTTAGATCTTTATGAGAAGGACTAAAGAGTCCAAGTGAACCTGTGCCCATCCACATGTAGACAGTGTAAAGAAGTGATCAAGAAGGCTCCTAGTATGTTAGCTTATACTCCACAAGGTCTGAAGTACGGTGTCCAGTTTTGGTCTCCACATTACAGAAAAGACATAGCAGCACTAGAGAAGATTCAGAGGAGATCGACTAGGCTGAGATGAGGACTGAGAGGTTTGAGCTATGAGGAGAGATGGGAAGAGTTGAACCTTTTTCAGTTTAGTGCCGCATTTGTGTGCTCTCGGACTATTCACAGGTCTGAGTTGTGACGTTTCACTTCAATGTGTTCATGGGAATTTCCATTTGGACTGTTGGGAGACACGTGAAGTTGCTGTTGATTTGTTACTTGGACTGAAAAAAGCAACAAAAGACAAAGTATATTCTTCATGAAAATAAAGAGCTAACTAAACGTATTAAATGTGTATCATTTCACTCCAAATGCAATTTATCCATAAAAACGGCATTTCTGGTGGACCAGGTGTGGTCTTTGGCCAGAATACCCCTGCAGTATGGAGGTGCCCCGAAAACCAGCAGGGAATCATGGACAATGTAGTTTTTATCCACAGCCCTGCTGGATACCACAGGGGCCACAAGAGGGAGCTGCAGGGAGGACCAAAGAGTCATATGTGCCCTATAACCCGGAAGTGCGTCATAGGCAGAGCGACGGCAGAAGTGACGTACTTCCGGGGTGAAGAAAAGGACTTGTACCGGACTGGGGATTGGGAACACTTCCGGGTCAGGGAATATAAAAGGACTGTGGCAGCTCCCAGACGGCGAGCTGAGCTGGGTGGAAGGGTGGCAACGCGTCTGGGAGTGGTGGAGAGTTTATTGTATTTGTAGTGATTGGTGATTTATATGAGTATAGTGGAGGAGAGGGTGCTTTGTGCACTGTGAAAGATAAATTAAGTCAACGTTTGGACTTTTATCTGGTGTCTGGCATCTTGGACAAGGGTTCAAGGGAGCGATAGTGCCCCCTATCTGTCACACAGGTTAGATTTTGAATTTTATATCATTTGCTAGCAAGCGTAGCTTTGTTTTCTCAGAATTGTCGGACTTTTAGTTCCAAGTTTGTAGGGAGTATATGTGGAATTTCCATCTCAGAAGCTCAGATTTACTTTTTGTCTGATAGCAGAAGCAAACAGAGGGGACATGACTGAAGTGTTTCAGATTATGAGAGGAGATCCCAGTTGCTTCTTTAAAATAAATTCTGTAACAACAACACAGGGACACAGTTGGAAATGTTTTATGGCCACAAACGTTTGAAAAGTAACGAACCACAGACTCACGGAATAAAATGTCAAGTAGTGTGGTGGATAGCAGGACTTTAGGGACCTTCAGATCTCGACTTAATATTATTTTGGACAATTGAGGTGAATGAGACGGATGGGATTATTGGGCTGAATGGCCCACCACAATTGTTCTAATGTTCTAAAAGGTCCAATATTTTACTACAGGAGGTTCTGTTAGTTGTTCCAGCATTAGCTGAAGGCTGAAATCCTACCCTGGTGCTATGGATGGTACAACAAATTAACTGTTAGGATTTGAGCTTTTTTTTTAAATAATTTTTCTGAGCCTCTCCTGAGGAATAAATATGAAAATACTGAAAGGTTTTTAATACTCAGGGAATTCTTTCTAACAACAAAAGAATTCTAATTCTTTTATTATTTTCTGGATTGACAAAATAAGAAGATCTGAGAGCCTTTCGTGTCCACATAGGTTTCTCAGTTTGGACTTGAACTGAGCTTGGTAAAACTTTGTCTAGCAGTTGCTGTTGACACAGGCAATGTGGTACTGATTTGAAGGAACTGCAACAGTGTTGTAAACAGTCAGTGGGCATCAGACTCTCAGAATAAATCTGGCATTGCTTCAACATGATTTTTTAGGGATGCAAATGCAAAATGATATACTGTCAAATGGTACTGCCAAAGTCGGTTTTTCCTTCCAAAGCAAACAGACATCCATTACAGAGGTGCTCTCACAAACAGTTTTATTGGTTCATGGGGTCATCGTTGTCACATGTACAGAGTCCAATGAAATTCTTGCTTGTGGTACATCATCACTCTGCGCTGCCATGATAAGCGAGCATGACTATCCATCCATCCATCTATTATCCAGCCTGCTATATCCTAACTACAGGGTCACAGGGGTCTGCTGGAGCCAATCCCAGCTAACAGAGGGTGCAAGGCAGGAAACAAACCCTGGGCAGGGCGCCAGCCCACCGCAGGAGCATGACTAGCTTACCTCAAAATTTGTGTCTTCTTTACTTCAAAACTGTGTGATGCTTTGCTGGGTTGCATTGAGCTTAATAAGCAGACAATGTTGTGCACTGTAAGAAACGGGTGTTGTATAAATCTGTAATACTTTACTAAAGCAGATCACGACCATGGCTGGATCTACCAACATCAGGATGACTTGGGTACACAGCCTGAAGCCCTGCTTGTGAAGAGGCCTTCTTATATGCAGGAGAGAACAGCACACACCTAAAAACAGGAGAAGTGCACAGTTGCACTGCCAGACACTCAAAGCAAAGTTCTGTCCAACACACACCCCTGCTCCACTTTGATCTTCACGGTCATACGCCTATCCGTTTAGACCGGGATAAAAAGCCTTTCAAGGAAAAAAAATGTGAGCTGGGGTTGGTTGATATGAGTGAGTCACAATGGGAGTAGGGGTCTAATAGGTCACTTTGTACATCTGATTATTGTGAAGAGGTTCGCATGGATGGTCATTCAGAATGAGAGGCCAGTTTAAAAAGGAGATGCAAAAGACACTGTTTTGCTGAAAACTACACGTTTTCAGAAAATTAAGCAACATGGTGATTTGAACAAGCTGTAAACCCTGCAATTGAGACTAATGAGAGTGACCTTGCAGATAGTCAGGAATAGGGCTGATATCACCACTTCCAGCAGCTTTAGCAGCAGTCCAGTCTCATCACACTGAGACAGACATGAAAAACAACACGTTAGACGACAAGGTCGCTGCTGGAGATAACAGCACCAAACATCTCACCTCATCTCATATTCTGAAACCCCTTTTCCTGGTGAGGGTCACGCCTAGATTTCCTTGTTTCTAGTTACAGATTCCAGCTCTTCCTGGTGTACATATGGGACCCCAAAATGCTCCGTTAAATATCACCCTTTTGCCAGAATGCAAAATGTTCGATTGACGCGTGTTCCGCACTTTCCACACTCTTTAATCTATTTGTTACATTCGTTTGGATACTCTAATGAACCACAAGCAAGGTGAAGTTGACCCGAAGTCTAGAAAGCCAATGTTTTTCCACAACTACAATAGCGAGTGTCGAGGGAAGGAGTGGGGTGGACGGGGAACTGAAAGGAAAGCTGATGTTTACTTCTGGTACCGAAAATGCCAAAATGTTGGTAACATACCATTTAAAAATGTGTTTTTCAATACCTCTCCAGTACCAGTATATAGCATAACCCAACTCTGCGCTTCGTTCAAGAATGAACTCCTCCAAGTAAGCAGCCGACTAATGAAGGCCACGTGTCTTAACAGGTGCCAGACATTTATTATTCTGTGGAATTCATGGTAATGACCACACCTTCAAAACTGGAATGTGAAGCCCCCATAGGATGACTAAACATGTGTGGTGCTTTGACACAGGGCGGTCCTTTATGAATTTGTAAAAGGTTCAGTGAAAACAATGTAATGAATGACTGTACCGTCGGCTCGTTTGTGTATTTTTTGATGAGAGTGCACACACTCACACACACACATACAGTGGCTAAACGATAAAGATTAAGCACAATTAATGTCCCGTCTTCTTCTCATTCTTGTCATGTTGTCCAAGACTTGCTTATTCACTTGGTGACACATCACTTTGGCCTGTGTCAGGATTCTGACGTGCTGCTCCCCTCTCTAACACGGTTATCAGTTTTGTAAACCACTCCATGACAGCACTCACTATAAAAAGCACCACAGAAATTTCTATGGCACTTGATTAGCAGCAAACCGAAATGGTTTTACTAGTACACTTTAGTGGCAGTTTTTATTTAGCTTGTATGATTGCAGTGTTACATGATTATTTTAGGGGCACCAAGTACGTCACAAGCTGGGATCTCTTGTAGTTACGAGCCACTAGGCCACGCTGCGGCACTCAAGTCAAAAACAGACTAACAGGAATGCTAGCTTTATATATCTTGGTTAATTTAAGTTAAAGTTATGTATGATTTGGCCTGGCGGTGGACTGGCACCATATGCAGGTGTTGCTCCTGCTTTGCTCCTTAGGAATGCTAGAGTAAAACATTTGATATCAGAAAGCATTTGATAAGGTGCCACATGAGAGGTTGGGCATCAAGTTAAAAGAAGTGGGAGTTCAGGGTGATGTTTTCAGATGGGTGCAGAATTGGCTCAGGCACAGGAAGCAGAGGGTGATGGTGCCAGGAACCTCATCAGAACTGGCTGATGTTAAGAGTGGTGTTCCACAGGGGTCAGTGCTGGGGCCGCTGCTATTTTTAATATATATAAATGATTTAGATAGGAATATAAGTAACAAGCTGGTTAAGTTTGCAGATGATACCAAGATAGGTGGATTAGCAGATAATTTGGAATCCGTTATATCATTACAGAAGGACGTGGATAGCATACAGGCTTGGGTAGATTTGTGGCAGATGAAATTTAATGTCATTAAATGTAAAGTTAGGAAGTAAAAATGTTAGGTTTGAACACACAATGGGCGGTCGGAAAATCGAGAGTACACCTTATGAGAAGGATTTAGGAGTCATAGTGGACTCTAAGCTATCAACTTCCCAACAGTGTTCAGAAGCCATTAAGAAGGCTAATAGAATGTCAGGTTATATATAGTGCCTGGATGTGTGGAGTACAAGTCACAGGAGGTTCTGAACAACCTTTATAATGCACTGGTGAGGCCTCATCTTGAGTACTGGGGGCAGTTTTGGTCTCCAGGCTACAAAAAGGACACAGCAGTGCTAGAAAGGTGGCTCTGAGGCTAGGGATCTGCACTGGCAATCGGAAGGTTGTCAGTTTGAATCCCGTAAATGCCAATAGGGACTCTGCTCTGTTGGGCCCTTGAGCAAGGCCCTTAACCTGCAATTGCTGAGCGCTTTGAGTAGTGAGAAAAGTGCTATATAAATGCAAAGAATTATTATTATTATTATTAGAAAAGGTCCAGAGAAGAGCAACTAGGCTGATTCAGGGGCTACAGGGGTTGAGTTATGAGGAAAGATTAAAAGAGCTGAGCCTTTACAGTTTAGGCAAAAGAAGATTAAGAGGTGACATGACTGAAGTGTTTAAAATTATGAAGGGAATTAGTCCAGTGGATCGAGTCTGTTATTTTAAAATGAGTTCATCAGGAACACAGGGACACAGTTGGAAACTTGTTAGGGGGAAATCGCACAAACATTAGGAAGTTTTTCTTTACACAAAGAACGATAGACACTTGGAATAAGAGACCAAGTAGTGTGGTAGACAGTAATTTTTTAGGGACTTTCAAAACTCAACTCGATGTTTTTTTGGAAGAAATAAGTGGATACAACTGGTGAGCTTTGATTGGTTGAATGGCCTGTTCTCGTTGAGAGTGTTCTAAGGTTCTAATAGGCTGCAGCTGACCTGTGACCCTGCCCTGGGCAAGTGCGTAAGGGGGGTGGCTGGACGATTAAGTTTGCTGGTGTTACATAGATGTTCTTAGTTGTATTCATGTCTCTTAAGTGTTACACTAACACAATTAATTGATTTTGAACCAGAGACATAATTTGTCACAGAGACTGCTGTCGTTTTTTGATAATATTTACATAGCGCTTTTGTAGACACTCAGAGCGCTACATAGACAGTAGGGGAGACACCACCAATGTGTGGCATCCACCTGAATAATGCAACGCCGTTGTTCCTGTGCCAGTATGCTTACCACACTTGAGCTGTCAGGTAAGCCCAGTTAAGACCCCTACAGGCCCCTGGCAGATGTAATGTACAGAGCTCCTTAACAGAGAGTCGATGATACGTGTAACAATGCAGTTGCCCAACACCCGGCCGCTAAGTGCAGTAATTCTCACTCTTTTCCTTTTGGCGATTTTGCCGCACAGAAACTCAGTTGTTTCACTAGCAGGGGGTATCACCCAGAATGCTCTGATAGTAGAACTACCCCTGCTATTAGGTGGTGAAAGAGAGGCTGTGTTTGGTAATTTAGTCAGGGCCATTGGGGGCACCCCAGCCTTTTTGAAGGATGCCCAGGGATTTTGTATAACCACAAAGAGTCAGTATACCTGCTTTATGTCTTATCCGAAGGATGACACCATTTTTAAAGCATAGTATCCCCATCACTGCACTGGGGAATTGGGATCTCCACACAGACCGCAGAGTAAGAGGCCTACAGATGGTCTCACCAACACCACTTTCAGCAGCAACCCAAGCTTTTTCCAGAAGGTCTCCCATCCAAGTACTGGCTGGGCCTGAACATGCTTAGCTGCAGGTGGCTGACCTGTTCCTGAAGTGCGTATGGTATGGCTGCTGACCAATTATTTGTCTATTTTTATATTAATCTTACTCAACATTAACAATACTCCAAACATGGTATGCCCATTTTCCCTATGCACAGTTCCTTTATGTTGATTTAACTCAAAACTCAAGTTTGAGGCACATGACTGTCCTATTAACTACTGTATATAAAAAAAAGACACTAAGGTCTGTGTGTCCAGACCCTTAGGGCAATCTGACTGATCATTTTGGCTTTGGTGACACGACAAAAATGGAAGTGCGAGCAGGAATAAAGGCACCTAATGAGACAGTCGCCGCACAGAAGGTAAGAAAGGTGCCTTGAAAATAAGCAGGCATGACAGGAAAGAAGGACCGCCGGTGAGGAGAGATTCACACACATATGAATCCTGAAGAAAGGCGCAGAAGGTGCACATAGGCCGAGAGGCAGCAAATATTTGTAACATGTACAATGGCTAGTATTTCCATAACGTCTAATATTTTGAATTAAAGGACAGCATGTTGCTGGGACTTCCAAGGAATCCCCACACCTTTGTAGACTTAGAACGAAAGTCTTTTCTGAATGCTGTGGAGTTTGTGTGGCTGTGAAGGCCAATTTAAGAAACTTTTTTTGATGCCCTGGCAAACTTGTTGCCCACCCAAAATCGGAAGAACATGTTTTTCTTTTTTTTCAATCCAACATGGCATGTAATTGTAGTATTACATGGGACGTGCAATCAATAGAAACAAATATTGATTATTAGATAATAATGCGTGAACTGTGAATAATGCGTGTTGCTAAGCTTTATTTCTTGGATTGCTATAATCTAAATGGATATTTGTTAATGTTAATTATCCCCAACATACTTAGCTAGCTTTAAAATAACCCTGGGAATTTATTTTTAAGTGCGTCACTTTTTAATGGGCTGATTTAATTGGTTGAAAATTAACACACACTCTTAAAAACAATGGAGCTTCACTGGGTTGTGTAGGTCCTGGTAGAGTCATTCTGGGACGGGATCTTTACGGTTTAGGGCTTTGGAAAGGTCCCTAATAAGGGGACAAAACAGAAACCTTTAATGAATAGTAGGCCACCTAGCTGAATATAAACAGGTCAAGAAAACCTGAACGGAGCCTACGTTACTGAATGCAGCTTCTCTTTTAGAATCAGGAATCCATTGGCATTTCACAGATCTGTTATCATGTCATTATGGCTATTTAAGAAGCCTATTACAGATCTAAACAGATAAAGGTTCTATCAATAACCTTCTTGGGGATAGCTGTTTTGGGAAAGAAAAATGGTTTCCCCAATGGCAGGGTTTCTTAAACTTTTTTGTTGTTGTAACCTGGTCCCGACCTCCTTAGTGTCTTCAAGATCCATTCCTTGACGATTGTCAGAACGGGGTGGGGAGGTCCCCTTTGGAGAAACGGCGTTGATTATCAAGGGGGTTTCTTGGAGAATCACTGGCCATTTCTCAGAGAAGGGATTTCCCTTAGGAGAATCTGCGCTGATCCACAGAGTGCGGGTTGATCTATCGAAAATCGTCTAAACTAAGTCAATTGTTTAATCAACCCATGGTGACCCATAACGATCCTCTTCACAAGCCATACGAGAAACATTCTCAAGACATACAGTACAACAGTGTTTAGAAATCTCTGTCCTATGGTGTCACTCTAAAGAGCCACACTGGCACATTTACTGTATTTTTAAGGGTATATCAGTTCATTTTATAATAACCATGTTCCTTAGGTTTGGGTAAATGAAAGCCTTTTACAGCTACCCAACAACACAATCTTAAACTGTTATTAGTTTATGCATAAAATGGCAACAAAAATGTTTACAGATTATTTAAACCAGTTACATGGGATATACAGTCATAACTAGATCAAGTAATGCCAAACATTTTATTTTTTTCTGTGTACTTTCATAACACAGTGCTGTATATATTGATACTTACCTTTCTTAAGCTTGTATTTATTTGACGATGGGGATCAAACATACGCTATCAAGTTAAAGTCAGATTCAAAATCTACAATATTCAAAACAAAATTTGATTTTAGCATGGTGTATGTGTGTGTGTCTTAAAAATATACTTCTGGTTGGAAAATTATGCCGTTTTTTTCCATTATGTCGAACCCTTGGGTGGTTACATCCCAGCAAAGACAGAATATATTAGAATGAGCATCTCCTATGATTGGCGATTCTAAATTGGCCCTAGTGTGTGCTTGGTGTGTGGGTGTGTTTGTGTGTGTCCTGCGGTGGGTTGGTACCCTGCCCAGGATTGGTTCCTGCCTTGTGCCCTGTGTTGGCTGGGATTGGCTCCAGCAGACCCCTGTGACCCTGTATTCGGATTCAGCGGGTTAGAAAATGGATGGATGGATCTCCTATGATATCCGCCCTAAACCCTGAGACCTACTGTAGGTACAATAATGACTTCCAAAAACTGTGACCTGACATTTGCGCGATAGACATATGCGCACCGACAAAATAGCGCCGATTAAAACGTGCCAACAAAATCGCGAAAGTTTCCTTAAATATGAATTACTAGTTTAAAGCATATATAATAATGTTTATTTTAGAAGTCAATATTATGAGACCCGGCATGCCATCAGCACGGCACGCAGATAGTCCTTAAGATCACGTCCTGCAATTCTATGTAGGAAGAATTACAGCAAGGGCGTCCCATTCTCTTGGCCTCTCTCGCGATTTTGTCGGCGCGCATTTGTCGAAAACCAGTTAGCGGGTTTGTCGGCGCTCATTTGTCGGTCGCGGTTTTGTTGGGGCGCAAATGTCTATCGCGCTTTTGTCGGTGAACCTCCAGAAACATGGATCTGTCTTCTTCAAACAAGTTGATTCGTGTTTGTTTTGTTACAAGCTCTAAGCCTTTTGTTTCTCATCCAATACTTCTCAAAACTGTTTGACTTACTGTATGACCAGAGAAGAGCGACAAGGCTGATTCCGGAATGGAAGGGAATGAGTTATGAGGAACGATCAAAAGAGCTGAGCCTTTTCAGCTGAAGCAAGTAGTACTAGGTTGTTGTACCGTGTTAGCCATTATGAATGTAGAGAAAAGCCAAGCAAAATGACACCTTTTATTGGCTAACTAAAAAGATTACAATATGCAAGCTTTCGAGGCAACTCAGGCCCCTTCTTCAGGCAAGATGTAATACAGAAACTGAAGTTTCCTGTGTTTATATCCACACACTAGGACAAGAAACAACAATGGTAAATTTTTAAATGAAAACTCTTAAAAATTTACCAAAATTTAGCAAAAAAAGATTAAGAGCTGACGTGACTGAAGTGTTTAAAATCATGAAGGGAGTTGGTCCAGTGGATCAAGGCCGTGACTTTAAAATGAGTCCATCAACAACACAAGGACACAGCTGGAAACTTGTGCAGGGTAAATTTCCAATAAACATGACTAAATTCTTCTTCATGCAGACACATGGAATAAGTGACCAAGTAGTGTGGTAGTGTAGGGAACTTCAAAACTCGACTTGATGTTAGGTTAGAAGAATTCAGTGGATAGGACCGGCGAGCTTTGCTGGACTGAATGGCCTGCTCTCATCCAGATTATTCTACTGTTCTAATAGCCAGTGAAATAGTTTCATTTCACTAGAATTTTGTACCATTTAGTCATCAGACTAGGTCTATTAATCTGCAAAGATAAGATACATATTTTTTTTTAATATACAAGTGCATGCACCTACACACACACACACACACACACACTTAGAGCCATTTATAAGTGAAGACAGCTGAGAGCTTGTTTGCTCTACTAGAGCATGTGCTTGATGATGAAGAGAAAGAAACAAACAGAGAAACAGAAACACAAGCACATGCTCACACAACACATGCTCACACACACACATCAGATCTTTAAAGGTCATTCCACCACCCCGGAACAATCTATGCAGCTCCTTTACTTCACTTGACCCAATGTGTTAAGTTTCAAATGAGATATTATTGACATTCTTTACTTGATTCAACTTCCTATTTTTTTTTACTCTTTATTTGTGTCATTAAATAAATTTTACATAAGTTAATGTATTAGATCTGCGGTGGGCTGGTGCCCTGCCTGGGGTTTGTTTCCTGCCTTGCACCCTGTGTTGGCTGGGATTGGCTCCAGCAGACCCCCGTGACCCTTTAGTTAGGATATAGTGGGTTGGATAATGGATGGATGGATGGATTAATGTACTAGATTGTATATTATTGTACAGTACAATTTTGTTGTATTATATTGTAAAATCTTCTGAGTGAAGTTTACATGGAACTACTGTGTAGTTCAGTGTTTATCAACCTTTCTGGTGTTGTGGCCCACTTATTCCCATGTAAGTGTCTTCGTGGGAGCCTCTTGTTGAATCAAGTGTGACCATCAGAGTATTTGAGGATCGAGTGCGATTGTCTGAGCAGCGACCCACTAACATTATAAACAACTCGCAACCCACCAGTGGCAGTCAGCAATCAATCCAGTGGTTGAGAAGCACTAGTGTAGACGATTCTGAACAGTTGTTCTGATGCGGCCATTGCATTGTGCAGTGATGGTTCACAAAAGCTCAGCCTGTTCATTTAGAGCAGGGGTCATCAGTTCCAGTGCTGGAGGGCCGCAGTGGCTGCAGGCTTTCGCTTCAACTAATTTCATAATTGCAACCATTTTATTTGCTGCTAGAGAAAAAATGTTTTTTGGGCTTAATTTTAGTTAACCGAGTTGTTACAATTAACTGCTTATTTCAGTTTTAAATAGTGGCATTTAGTCTTTAATTGTTCCCTATTTTCCTAATAAGCCTCTCTTTCATAATGCGGTACAGATGACAAATGAGGCACATTACCTGCATTGTGAGGGCAAGTCAGTTATGGCACTGCAGCCATGTGGTGCGATTCCCAGAGGGTGATCTGGCTTGCAGGACCCTCATTGTTGAGGACCCAAGTGGCTGCACCTGGCCAAGGAGATGCCCACGTAACACCTGGCAGCAGCAGATAGATAGATAGTCATTTCCTGGAGGTGGGACTGAACCTCATGTCTCCCTGGGGGGTTGCCAACCTGGATCCCAAGCTGTTTCATCGTGTGGTGGGTGCAGCAATGTGCTCTACTGGTGCATACACCCCAATCTCACCTGACATGGCCTGATGGCAAAGGCACCACCAGCTCTCCAGGTATATTGGGTTCTATTTTAAACTGGGTGTACATTATGAAGATTTTGTGTTGATTAGATGTTTAGAAAAAAAAAATGAGAGAGAAAACAAAAGGGCCAAGAAGTACAAATCTGTCTTGTTCATAACAAATACGGATTATATTCTCAGAAAAGGTAAATTCACAGTGGAATAAAGATTTGTTGTGCAAGACTGAAAGCATCAACAAGACATATTGTTAAATAACAAGTTTCATTATCAGCTAGGATTTGCATCGTAATTAGGAAACTGGTTGACATAAAAAACCTGCAGTTGCTGCACCCCTCCAGGACCATAATTGAGGACCCCTGATTCAGAGAGTCTAATAATGGAAAAATGTGTGCATAAAATTGGGGGTGGGCTATTGGGATATAATTTCATCTATCTATCTATCTATCTATCTATCTATCTATCTATCTATCTATCTATCTATCTATCTATCTATCAATTATATAGTGCCTTTCATCCATCCATCCATCCATTTCCTAACCCGCTGAATCCGAATACAGGGTCACGGGGGTCTGCTGGAGCCAATCCCAGCCAACACAGGGCACAAGGCAGGAAACAAACTCCGGGTAGGGCGCCAGCCCACCACAGGGTGCACATGCACACACACACACACACACACACACCAAGCACAATTTAGGATCGCAAATGCACCTAACCTGCATGTCTTTGGACTGGGGGAGAAAATCAGAGCACCCAGAGGAAACCCACGCAGACATCGGGAGAACATGTAAACTCCACACAGGGAGGACCTGGGAAGTGAACCCGGGTCTCCTAACTGCGAGGCAGCAGCGCCTAGTATTAAAATGTATTAACCAAATGTTTGTGATGCACCATCTGTTGGAATGACAAATACAATACATGTGTCTCTATTATATGCATTTTCTTATAGGATTCCTGAAAGCAGTGTTAATATTTATGATGTGCAATCTGCTGGAATTGAAAATGCAATACATTTTATTACCACAAATGTTTGTAATGTGCCATCTGTTAGAATGACAGAGACATAGCAACCAGACAGACATGCAGATACACAGACACTTATCCTTTTTTTTTATTAAAATGGATCATTTTTAGGTCAGTCCATGGTACCTGATGCTGCCATCCTGTCAGTCTTTCCATATGAAATAACTTGGTTCCACATTGACTGATTTAATTCAGATGTATTTATTTTTCAAGAAAACCTGTTGGGAAAGTTCAGCTTTCTATGAAATATTTCCAATAAAGCATGCTTTACATTTTTTTTTAAAGTTTCAAAAGCCCATTTGCAAGAGCAGTGGCAAAGTTTCGAAACTGTTTATCTAAGAAGAGAAACATTCCCTGTGACCTCAATTACTGAATTGTTTACTTTTTTAAATTTAGCTTCTGAGAGTTTATTTCAGATTGTAAACTTTCCTCTTTAACTCATCCATTAGCCTTTTCTGATGCCAAATAAATCCCAAGTACATTTTTTAAAATGCCAGCTGAGTCACACACATGACAAGACTTCAATAAAGATGTAACCTGTTCGTTGAGTACTACTTGCAGTAATGTTATAGTCCTCAGATGGCCAAAGCCCCTCTCCCTTAATGGTTTCTCGCCAGTGTTAGGGGGCAGGCTAGGGTTGGTCTGACAGGGTATATCCTTTTTGTTCACAATAATATGTATGCCTGTTTCAAATATGTGCTGGTGAGAGGATACATTGATGGTGGGCGAGTGTAAGTGTTAGATTGGTACTAAACTCTTAAATTCAGCATTAATGCCATCTTTTGCACCTAAGTATCACCACCAAAACCATTCAGAAAAAAATAATGGATAACTACAAACCAACCATCTTACTCCAGTCTCCCTTGTGCACCCTGCCATCGTGCGACACAATGCACCACTTCCCTCTTGGTAGCCATGAAGTCCGGATTGCATCAAAGAAGTTCAGATGTCAATGTGAAGTTCCAATTGCGTCAAAGCAATAAGGGGGTGAGGTGGGGGTCTGGGTCCCCTGTGAAATTATGATCACAATGAAGTGTGTAGTTGTGTTTCATGAAGTCTACAAAACAATAGATGCAATAGTGAATGCTAAAGTAAAGGGGGTGGTGGAGAGAAGTGTTGAGAAGAAAGCTCATGTTTACTTGCAGTACCGAAAATCGTAAAATTTGGGAAACTTACCATTTTAAAATTAAAAATAATTCACGGGAGCCTTTTGTTATGTTGTTTCTAACCTCTTTTCCTGATTCTTAGTCTTTTATTACTTTTGAAAGATAGGATGGACTTTCAGTTTTGATCATTGTGTGTCTCCTGACGTTTCTCTTCTACTCACCTCCATTATTTGTAATAGTTTATCCATCTGGAAAAGTATGACAGAGACTAGAAGTCTCGTAATGTGAGATTTGTTTAAGAGGATAAACTTAACAAAACATTCTCAAAACTATTTAATCCAATTCAAATACCATTTAAATTAACCTCTGCATTTATGTTCTAGTTTATCATGGCACTGGAGAGTGACAAAATGTTGTATCAGAACATTAGCACAGTCCAGACAAGAAGAGGTCATTCGGCCCAACAAAACTCTTCAGTCCTCTTAATTGCTCCTAAAATTAACATCGAGTCGAGTTTTGAAAGAACAATCTGGACGAGAGCAGGCCTTTCAGCCCAACACAGCTCGCCGGTCCATCCATCCATCCATCCATTTTCTAACCCGCTGAATCCGAATACAGGGTCACGGGGGTCTGCTGGAGCCAATCCCAGCCAACACAGGGCACAAGGCAGGAACCAATCCTGGGCAGGGTGCCAACCCACCGCAGGACACACACAAACACACCCACACACCAAACACACACTAGGGCCAAGTTAGAATCGCCAATCCACCTAACCGGCATGTCTTTGGATTGTGGGAGGAAACCGGAGTGCCCGTAGGAAACCCACGCAGACACAGGGAGAACATGCAAACTCCACGCAGGGAGGACCCGGGAAGCGAACCCGGGTCAGCTCGCCGGTCCTGCCCACTGAATTCTTCTAAAATAACATCAAGTCGAGTTTTGAAGGTCCCTAAAATCCTACTGTCTCCCACATGACTTGGTCACTTATTCCATATGTTTGCGGTTCACTGTGTGAAGAAAATCTGTCCTAATGTTTGTCTGAAATTTACCCTTAACAAGTTTCCAACTGTGTCCCCGTGTTTGTGATGAACTCATTTTAAAATAACAGCCTCGATCCACTGGACTAATTCCCTTCATAATTTTAAACACTTCAATCATTTCTCCTCTTAATCTTTTTTTGTTTAAACCAAAATGTTTCTGCTCCTTCAATATCTCCTTATAGCCACTGGAATTGGCCTGGTTGCTCTTCCATGGACTTCCTCTTTTGCTGTTATGTCCTTTTTGTAGCCCGGAGACCAAAACTGCACACAGTACTCCAGATGAGACCTCACCATTGCGTTATAAAGCTTAAGCATAACCTCCTTAGTCTTGAGAAAGGGTTCAGTAAGAATTTACCTAAATGAAAAATAAAGACCTTTTATTTTTTTATCTTGTCTCCAGCTAAACTATATTTGACACTTACACAGATCCCCTGTTCTGCTGGTTATAAAATAAAATCTGGATGCTTGGCAATTCTTCCAAGAAGAAGAAGATTATACCTCACACTCCTGTGGTCCCCAACCCTTCCAGTGTTCCAGACCTCGGGATACCACCCATTGTACAGTGGCTGATCTGTGTGGTGCCTTTTTCTCTGTTCCAATAGATAGATAGATACATAGATAGATACTTTATTAATGGCATGGGAAATTCACATACTCCAGCAACAGCATACTGATGATAAAATACAATATTAAATTAAAGAGTGATAAAAATGCAAGCATAACAGACAATAACTTTGTATAAATGTTAATAAACCGGTGGAAATGAAGAGTCGCATAGTGTTGGGGAGAAACGATCTACTCAGTCTGTCAGTGGAGCAGGACGGTGACAGCATGTGATGATCCTGTTCAGTGGATGCAGTGGATTCTCCATGATTGACAGGAGCCTGCTCAGCGCCCGTCGCTCCACCACAGACGTCAAACTGTCCAGCTCCGTGCCTACAATAGAGCCTGCCTTCCTCACCAGTTTTTCCAGGCGTGAGGCGTCCCTCTTCTTTATACTGCCTCTCCAGCACACCACCACGTAGAAGAGGGCGCTCGCAACAACCGTCTGATAGAACATCTGCAGCATCTTATTGCAGATGTTGAAGGACGCCAGCCTTCTAAGGAAGCATAGTCGGTCTGTCCTTTCTTACACAGAGCATCAGTATTGGCAGTCCAGTCCAATTTATCATCCAGCTGCACTCCCAGGTATTTATACAGTAGGTCTGCACCCTCTGCACACAATCTCGTCTGATGATCATGGGGTCCATGAGGGGCTTGGTCCTCCTAAAATCCACCACCAGCTCCTTGGTTTTGCTGGTGTTTAGTTGTAGGTGGTTTGAGTCTCACCATTTAACAAAGTCCTTGATTAGGTTCCTATACTCCTCCTCCTGCCCACTCCTGATGCAGCCAACGATACCCAGATTGTTATTATTTATTTGCCTTAATGTTTGATGGACAGTTTTGCCCCAGCGATCTTGTGAATCCCCATCTCCTTTTTGTCAAACTGACCTTGAGTCTGTTCCGTTTAGTGTCTCGGTTTTGATTCGATACAATTGATGATTTATGAATTTTTGAGTTCACAATGCTGTAACACTACTATGCACACTAACCCTTTCTAAATTGTAGTTTTTAGGACACATCCTGGATAGGCCATCTCGAGAGCCGTTGCTGACCAAATCTGAGGTATTTTGTCAGCACCAAAACCAGTTACCCATCAGCAAGGTTTCTAGGGATTATTGGCTCTTACTGGCAGTGGGTACTAGAATTTATTTTGCTGACCCACTTTGTGTAAACCGGTCTTCGACAGAGCCACTTAACTGGAATCAAAGAGTCGGAGCACTGAAGCAACTTTTGAATGACACTATTATACCTAATTATAGTAAACACTTTTTCTTGTTTGTCAGTGAAACTGGAGGCTTTTTGCAAACCATATTAACGCAGAAACATGGACTCCACCAAAAGCAGTTTGTTGGATGTGCAGGTAAGAATTCCAGTGTGCACCACGCACGTGACAATCCTGCTATTACTACTACTACTATGACTGCCATGGTGGTACAGCAGTCGATTTCATAACTCCAGGTTATGCTCACACATGCCCAACTAGATTAGAATCCCTGATTAACCTGCATATCTTTGACTGTAGGAGGAAGAAAGAAATTAACCGAGTACAACTTGGTCACAGATTGTGCCGAGCTTTTCCATGTACACAGGAGTTTTCTTTGGTGTTCATTTTCCTCCTACCCTCCATGTTATGCACTTCAGATTGTGACTCTAAACTGAACGAGTATTATCATCCTTTTTACTTTCTCTGCTCTTTCAAGGCCATGGGTGGTTTTTGAGTAATTTTTCAAAATGTCTCACATAATCTGGCTTTTTTAGTGTGCTCAATCAGAGTTATTTTGTGCATTTTCCTTTACTGTGACATTCCTTGAACTCCTCAAACGTCCTCTGGCTCTTTCTGTTCTCTCTGTTTTATATTTCCAGCACAGGCTGTTCTCTTTTGACACAACCTCTGTACAATTAGCCTTGTCCTCTTGCTGGAAATCCTCTAATACCTTATCTCTGAATTTCTGGAAATCTTTCTTCTTTAAATGTCTATTATCTTTTACTTAGATTAATGGCCCCCATGTTCTGGGAAAGGCAGCCTACTGTGTGCAGTCATATTGAGGAGGGCCATGGACTACAGTCCACCTAGCTTGTAGCCGCTCTTCCTTCTTATAAGTAATTTGAATCTAATTTGCCTGTCATTATACAGGAGAGGGTGGTATGTGCCAGTGGGTTGATGTTCTGCTTTTAATCTCATGATGTTGGTAGATATCACCAAGTATTTGGTTATTTTCATTTAAGAAAAATTTGACAATAAAATAAAAAATTGGGCTATCATATGTCAGAGACACCTTGTGATGGACTGGAATCAAATCTAAAGTTAGCTTTTCTACTGCGGAGATCAGCATGAAAGAGAAACAAGAGGTCTCATCTGTTATGATTTGAGTAGGTTTCAAATAGTGAAAGAGTATGAAGCCTTGCGAAAGATGCATAAACCAGGCTGCCTACCTAGAATAGGCCTCACCCCAGGCTGCCTGAGCCCAAACTCTGTTGTTTGGCTTAGGGTAGGGGATAATAGCCTTGTGGCAATGCATGGGTACAATGATTCAGGTATAAACATATTTATTTAATCAGGAATCCTTATTCCATCTACTTATATAGTGGTCTGTTGACCTTTATCAGAGCTGTTCCTATGCAATCTACCAATAACTATTTCACTTTAAATTTTATACATTTGTAAAAGAAATTTTGAATTTTATTTTTAACAATAATTCCTCCATACGGATCTAGACCATTGATCCCTTTTATTAATAATTTTCAAAATACAAATTATTTTAAATTCAAAATCATATAGTTAACTGAAGATATAAAAAGAACATAAGCCACAGTTTGAACCTGACCACCTATATTTATTTTCTAATTAGGTATTCCCATTCACTATTACTATGACCCTAATTTAATTTACTCCTTGTCCCATTATTATGCCCATTGTCTATTTTATCTGTCCTATGACTCCACACATGATCACAACAAAACACCCCCTTACACTCATTAAAAAATCATTAATCCCTTGGGGCTACCCCCTTCCACTATCTTAGGCTTAGGGCCTTACCCCCTAGGGTTAAGTTCAGGGTTTTTGCAAGGGGTAGATCATCCTAAAATACACTGAACATATTCAAGGTCTACCTAGAAGTTCAAAGGGGAGCTTGAATTTAAAAGTACAACATACACCTTAATATCATGACATCCAAGGAATGAATCCTGGCATACTGTAAAATGTCGTGGGAACGGCAGATGCTAAGCCCAAGGAATGGGTGCGCATATTGACAAAACAAAATGGCATCACAAAAGATGTGACCTAAAAGTAAACTATTAAACAGAGGGTCTAATCCATACAATAATCAAAGAATTAGATTCAGAAATAGTACACAGAGAAAATTTTTATACCTCTTGCGAAGCTCTGGAAAAATGAATAAAAAAGCTCAAACTATAACACTACCTAGTTAATTTGTTGTGTATTCCATAGCACCAAGGCAAGAGTTCAGCCTTCCGCTAATTTTGGAACACTAACAGAACCCCCTGATCGCTACTTTTAGAGCATTAGCCCATTAGAACAATTGCGACGAGAACAGAACATTCAGTTTAACCTCTTTAGCATTAGACCCGAGCGTCACTCGGGCTGTAAAAACAGTGCTGAAAGCATTAGTCCTGAGCGTCACTCGGGCAACTGTATAGTCGCGTCTCACGTAAATGTTAGACCCAAGGATTACTTGGGCTGTCAAAGTGCCAACAGCGTTAGTGCCAAGCGTTGTTTGGGAAATGAGGTAGACGTGTCTTGTGTGAGTGACAGGCCCGTGTGTTACCCAGGCAACAGTGCGGACACATCTACTCTTAGCCTCATAATGGCATCTCGGAGGAAGTGTTTTCTCATCAGCCCAGGTGTTACACGCTCTTGACAGGGATACGAGCAGAGATTGTGAAGTGAATCTGTTCTCAGGCAGTAAAATTGAAATGGACGGTGAAATCAATAGTGATTCAGATCAATCCGAAGGTGATGCTTGTGTCAATCGCACATGTGCAGTGTGCTGTTCAAAAGCTGATCAGTCTGGAAAGAAAATCTGCAAGGAATTATGCTACTGTTATCCCAAATGTGACATTGGGTTGTGTATTTCACTGCGTTTCAAGATATATCACATGAGTGACACATTTTGACATATGATGACGTGTCCAGAGGAACGAGGAGAGAAGGAAGGTAAAGAGATGGTAGGAACTAAGGGTAGGAACTTTGGAGAGAGGACATGCAGGTGATGAATGTGACAGAGCAAGATGTAGAGGATAGGAAAATATGGAACAAGATGATCCATTGTGGCGACCCCTAATGGGAGCAATCGAAAGAAGAAGATTATTATTTATATCATCATTATGCCTTTTACACTTCTGACTTTGTACTTTCAGTATTTCGCATGCTTTACAGTAGAAAGATCGGATTAAATAAATATGTAATTTTTCAAGCCAAAAATTGCAATGCTTTTTACATGTCTTTTCAAGACAAAATGTAACGCTAAGGAGGTTAACAAGCTCGTTCCTCCTATTCACCTAGATCTGTGTTTCAAAGGCCAGGCCATTACGTGAATGCAATAATTGGGTGTCGCCAGTCTGCCAAAGTACTTTGTGTGAAATCAACGGTCTATGGCACTTCTCATGTATTTAACTTGGAAGAATCTGGAAGGACGATCGATCGTCAAGAAATGAGCAGCTCAAAGTTCCTAGGGGGACATCTCCTCCCAGAAGGAGAATCGATTTTCATTAAATAAGCAGCTCGAAACTCTAAGAAGGGACCCGACACACACCAAGGTCAATAAAATGTTTCAGCTTTTTAAAAACATGTCCACTTGCCAATACGGTTAAAAACCACTGTCTTAGATCATTCAAAATTACATCAAGTCGAGATTGAGAGTGTCCAGCACTCCGCTCCTTGCACTCCAGGCCCTCTTAAAGCTTTGTCCCGTCCCTCATGCCCTTGTAGGCTTGTCCTCCTCTTAGAATGTCTCCCACAGCCCATAACTTGCGCTCGTAGTTTAGCCAGAGGCAGCTTGCATGTCATTGCACTAACAGTTGTGTTCAGAAAATGAGTTAGAAGGACAGGTAGTGTGGGCAAGTGGCTAAGAATGTGGGTGCGAACAGCGCAATCTGAAATTTAGAACAAACATTACATTCATTGTGGTTAAAGAAAAAGAAAAACTCTAAATCAAAAACTGTAAACAAATGAAAAAATGCATGCTGATCATACTTTAGATAAAAACGACGAAAGCTTCACTGATCGTATCCAGCTCTGAGTTAGAAGCAAATCTTCATTATTTTGTAGGTGAGCATACCAATCAATTTGCCATGGATGAGCTGGCATCTTTCCTGGGTTGGCAGGTGTTCCTTTACCAGGCCGGGAGGCCAAGAAGACGAATGATGAAAGTGGTTGGAAGAGCATTCTTAGGAGTTTTGGTGTTCCTTCTCACAGCCAGAGGGCAAGCCTGGAAAGATAATGCGATGGATGAACAAACAACCCATCCTGCTTGTACAGCAATCCCTTGACTGGCCAATAGGGCCATTTCTAAAGAGGCGCAGTGGGAGGGATGGATGGGCACAGGACTTCTGCCTCCCAAAGACAACTGTTCTTCCATATGCTAGTTGGCAGTGCTCCACTTTGGGACCTGTAGTCCTGGAGGGCTGCCCTTTTATGGTGCCACCAGGGAGAGGACTCCCGTATTTTATGGCAGTTCTGCCTGACCCAGAAATGCCTCTAGGGTGCAATGTTCTGGCACCGAAAGTGTTCCAGGGTCTGGCATAAAAATAGCTGCTCCATTCCACTCAGGTGAGTCGGAACTGGAAAAAGGAGGAGAAAACTCACCTGGAATGAGTGGAGCAAGAAAGGAAAAAAATGTCCAAGAATTGTGCACTGCGTTTAGATGGAAAGCAGCCTGCAATTGAAGTACAGCATTTAATAAAAGCAGTCGCTTAAACCCGGAACTTGTGTCTTTATAGTTGTGTCAAGGTTTTGGAGCTCTGCTTTGCCCCCTAGTGGCCACATATTTTATAGAAAAAAAACAAAAATGCCCCAAAGGGTAAGAAACAGATATTTTTTTTATACCTTTATATAAAATGCTAATGTCTTTCTGTCATGCGATTAGTCATGGAGTAAACTGATGAAGCTACAGCCTAAATCTTAGTTTTAATCGAAAGCTTATGACCTTATATGTTCTGGAATTTCAGAAAAAAATTAGGTAGAAGCAACCTGGTGGGCACTTTACTACTGGACAGAAAAGTTTCTAGTAATTAAAGGATGGTCCCTGAAAGCCCTTCTGTTGAGAATTCCTCAGGACCCTTGTCATATTTGTTCAGAATTCATAATCTATTGTACGGTATGTTCTTATATTTGTCGACAACCGGCAGAGTTTTTACTGTTGTTTATATTTAGCTTTTTGCAGCATTTTATTTTAGGACCATGGGTCCATGTGTTCCACTAGTTCGCCTAAATGAAAGGATAAGTGTTTTGTGTGTCTGTCCGTTTGTTATATCCCTGTCTTTCCAACAGATGGCGCTGTCGCAAACATTTGTTGTAATAACATGCATTGCACCAAGTTTGGGAACCGCTGATATACACGTATAAATCAGTCTTAAGTCCTCTGTGAACCCCCAACTACCCTGCACGTTGCACCGCTTCACTCTAATTTGTACATCGCGTACTTTGCATAAATTGGGAATGAAACACACGAAGGTATCAAATTCCCACAGTGTGGCCCAGGGCCTACTGCGTAAGGGAACTCATTGGTTCCTGAAAATAAAGTTCCTGTAGTGGGAAAGCACTCATTGTTTAACTTCAGCCAGACAGTCAGCCGATGCGGGATTAAGGTTAGCGAGGGTCCAGATGGACTTAAGTATCATCATCAGCATAGCAAAGGAACTGTAAACCGTACCGTCTGGTAAAGGCACCAAGGGGAAGCATATAAATAAGAAAGAGTGAAGTTGTTTTAACATGATGTTTGCTCATTTAGTAATATTCACATGAGTAATATGCTTGAAAAACAACCTAAACTTGACATTTTTATTATTTAACTATATCAGCTCTTTATGACTCTGCTGTCGCCTTCTTCTTTGGTCCCAGTATGGTACTGATTTTTCGCTTTGGATTCTCAGATTAAAACGTTTAAGAAGCCCTGCTGTAAACACTTTTTTTTTTTTTTTGTAAATATAAATCCCCTCTCCCTCGATCGTCGTATCCCCCCTTCCTGGTGCGGGAACTGCGTAAACAGCCGCATTCCTGCGCTTGTCAGTTCCCCCCACTCGCGTGTGTGAGCGGCTTTGAAATGCCGTCGAGCTGCTGCTCTTCTCACGCTGGCATCTGCATCACAGGAAGAAGAGAAACATTCCCAGTTTGGGACGTGTCCTGTTTTAACTTGAAGGACACTTTGAAGGATTCTTCACTAAGCGGATGTCGCTGCGTCCCGTCTTCAGATAGCTCGCCTTCACTGCGAAAATAACCAAAGCCATGCGTTTGTTTTAACGGGGTCCCTGCTTTTGTATGACCACTTTGGAACTGAAAACATCTGCAGCTTGTTGTGACTTTCCATAACAGGATGGCCTCGAGCCCAGACGAGCACCCGCTGCTAAAACAAGCCTGATGTTCGATATCTGCGTCTCCAAAATCCACTGCCCACCCCTTCATGTTCTTACCCCTCTCCTGCAGAGCTGGCCTGTGGGGAAGCTGGAGCCAATCCCAGCAAGCATCAAGTATCCCATCCCAGCCCAGCATCCCATCAAGCATCATGTTGTAAACTGGAAGATATTGTGACACCAAGTTTCTGTATCTGGCTGGTGGGTGACCTGGATGTGTTTTCCATCTGGGGGTGGGCACTTTTCAGCTTATCTATCTATCTATCTATCTATCTATCTATCTATCTATCTATCGATTAATTATATAGAGCCCTATCTATCTATCTATCTATCTATCTATCGATTATATAGAGCCCTATCTATCTATCTATCTATCTATCTATCTATCTATCTATCTATCTATCTATCTATCTATCTATCTATCTATCTATCTATCTATCTATCTATCTATCTATCTATCTATCTATCTATCGATTAATTATATAGAGCCCTATCTATCTATCTATCTATCTATCTATCTATCTATCTATCTATCTATCTATCTATCTATCTATCTATTAATTATATAGAGCCCTATCTATCTATCTATCTATCTATCTATCTATCTATCTATCTATCTATCTATCTATCTATCTATCTATCTATCTATCTATCTGTTATAATAATTTGCCAGCATCACATACTGAATGTCAGTCCTTTTAATTTATTAAAGCTGTTTGTGGCCACACAGGCCTGGAGTCTGTCTCATTAGAGAGTGGTGCCAGGCTTGAAGATGTCTGAGATGGGACGATGGAGAGTGTCAGTGTAAGTGCAATTAGATGAGTGCCCATTGTTTGTTACTGTTTTTCCTAATGCTGTCTTCTATGGCTTTTACAAGTTGCTGTCCTAGTGAATGTAGTACTCCTGAAACTGAAGTAATAATTAAAAACTGAACATTTGATCATTAGAACTTCAATCCACCTGTCAATTTTCAGGACCCTCCTAGTTGCTTAAAGGGTTGTGAGGTCACATAACGTACCTGCAGCAGATGTAAGATGGAAGGAAACCTCAGAGAGAATGTCATTTCACACACAGCCATACTGACTAGGGTGTAGGAAGATGTGAGTGTCAGAAGAAAAACCCACAAGGACACAGGGAGAATGTGTTCATATTGGGTCACTTTAGTGGGACACAGACATGTGGAGATCCTGCAAACACTGCATGTTGTGTCAGGGTCAGGATTTGAACCCAGGAATTTGGAACCATGAGGCAGCACCATTCATGAAAAACAGATTGAGAAGTCACTCTGGAGCTCTTAATACAAAATCCTATAAGTTAACCAAAAAAAAAGGAATATCCAGACAGGAAATGATGCAAGTATGAGATTGTTTGAAACAGAAGTGAGTACTAAAAAGACAATGGACTGGCATGAGGCTATTTATATTGCACAGGATCTGTTTCTGCTTAAAAAGAAATTAAACCTGTTTACACAGCAATGTGGTAACATTTACAAATGACTGCCAGAACATAATGTGAGAGCAGAAATGTGGAACATTTCATAAAAATCTGGAGGCTGAGGTTGGGATTTACTGAATCTTCAACCTGGAATGAGGTGCAATTTATTACATTTGAAAGTTCTCACCAGACTTTAAAGCTGTGGAGGTTAGGCTCCCACTTCTCTCTGAGTCTCCGCTTGACAATTCCTCCAATTGTTAGAAATAAAGAAATGTCAAAATGAATAAATGCAGAAATAAATGAATATTAACACATTGTAAAATAAGAATTTTCTGTATCTGGTGGGAGTGTGTGGACATTTGTCTATCTATCTAGCAGATGAAACCAAGGTTAAAAACATCAATAAGAGATTATAAAATTATCAAATAACCGATAATCAAAGCCAAATACACAATAAAAATGAAGCACAAGGGAAAGGTCTTTATACACTACTGGATTAATTATTCATGACACTACAAAATCACCATCTTTTATAGTGTTGGCCTGCTGCTGTGTTGAGACAATGGTGATCATGTGACTAGTAACGAGGGTCTTAACCAACAACAGTATGGCTACCATCATAGAAAATAATGCAAAAAATGCTGACTCCCAGGTTGAAAACATACAAAAAGGTGATAAAATGTCACCTCAAAAATGATGTTAATTTTTAATAGGTACTGAAATTATAATCTACGGTGGGCTGGCGCCCTTTCCGGGGTTTGTTTCCTGCCTTGCGCCCTGTGTTTGTTGGGATTGGCTCCAGCAGACCCCCGTGAGCATGTGTTAGGATGTAGCGGGTTAGAAAATGACTGACTGACTGAAATTATAATGGTAATAAGAAAACAAATGAAAGGGTAAAGTTGGGAAATGAATTAGGATAGGTTCCCTATCATAGGGTGCTCTATAAAATTGCTGTTTAGGATTTCTAACGTCTGCTTTTTGTGGATTCAATGAAGCTCAGCATTAAGGTCAATTTTACAGACACTGAGCCCACTTGTTTTTATGAATGATGTTTTCTTCGCCTTGATATTTCAGAAGTCTAAGTCACATATATTTCATATCCTGGATTGCCGGAGTGGTGTATTATTATTATTTTTTCTAATAAACAACCCAGTTATGAGGATTTCATTTGTATTTGTTCTCTTGAAAGTGCTTTGAAATCTGAGCCTTCAAATGCGCTTGCCCTTCCTTAATTTGGAAATTTCATTAAAAGCACATAGTGAGGAACAGCCGTCTCCAACAGGCTGTATGTAGCACAGTAGCCATATTTTGTATATCTCTATAGTGCAGCAGAAAGTATTCAGACCCCTTCATTTTTCACTTCATTTTAAATGCGTGACTTTGCTATTTTTGCCCATCACTTTACACTCAATAATCCATAATGACAAAATGTGAAAACATGTTTTTTTGAAAATCTCTCCCTCATGGAAGTCTGCAGACACTTAACTGTGGCCCTCCAAACTGTGCTCAGGTGTATTTTTCCCCCACAATACCCCAGAATGACAAAGCGAAAACAGGATTTTAGGAATTTTCACAAGTATATTAAAAACAAACTAGGAGGGCTTCGCCCCCTGCTCGCTTCGCTCACTCACCACTGGGTTTGGTTTACCAGATATACAATCAAAAGAGATTGTTATTTTCAAAGGAGTTGTTACATATGAATTATTTTCACTTTTACTTTAAAACTTTTGTAAAAATAATACTTGTCCTTTATTTCCGGCCCCAGGCGTGGTTAACTAACTCTCTTTCTCGCAGGATGTATAATGCTGCTCGCATTGTGAAGGGGGGCGGCTGAATGCACCTTAAGGAGATGGCATCGGATCATCTGCTGGCTTGCTGCTGCTGCTACCGACGAGCTGTGTGTGATTTTTGTCGCGATGCACGTCGATCATTCTAAAGCCTGTTCTGCAGCTGTCCTTTTGTCACTTCGCGTCTCTGCCGCTCGCGTTGTTGGGGGGGTGGGGGGCTGAATGCACGCCAAGGAGAAGCAGTCGGATCATCTGCTGCCTTCCTGCTGCTGCTGGCAAGATGCGTGTTCTGCTTGTCGTTGTTTTAAGAGCTGGGAGCACATGATGTCTGTCTGCCATAAGCATTGAAACAACTGCTTGGTTAGCTGTCTGTGAACTTGTTTTAAATGTGGTCTCACTGCCTTGTCTTCATGACGTTAAAGTGTCTCTCGCGGGACGTCAAATTGTCTTCTGATAAGATCACGTCTTGTCTCCCTTGTCTCTCTCCCAGGATTTTTTTTTTCAATAACAGAGAGAAAGCTGAATAATCCCACTGACACAAGTATTTAGACCAGGGGTGGGTAACATCAGTCCTGGAGGGCCGCAGTGGCTGCAGGTTTTTGTTCCAACCCAGTTCCTTAAAGAGAGATCTATTATTGCTTTAGTGCCATTTTGATGTTTTGTTTTAGTGGTCTTGCTTGTTAATTTTCCCCACCCTTAATTTGCTTATTTCAGTCTTAAACAGCCAAGTTCTCAGTTTTTAATGGCTCCTTATTAGCAGTTAGATACAAATGACAAAGGAGCCAGCAGTTGTCCATCTAACTTGTTTCCATTTACACCTGTGTGGATACTTCATGCACTATTTACTTTAATAAAACACTTCAGAGGAAAATATGATGACAGACTGTAAATGATCTGTTTTAGGCTTCACATCATTTGGATGATACCCATGGAAAGGAAAAATCTACAATATAAGAACTGTAATAAGTTTTCTCAAAATAATAAAGCACTTCCACAAAGGTTAAAGATCTGGAGACCGTCCCCATATAATGTCTGTTGGACAATAAAAGAAAACGCAAAAGACTTTGCAGTGATTAGAAAGCATGTATAGCAATTGATACAATGACAGTCAAAAATGGCGTTTATATACAGAGGACAAAATAGAGACGGGAAGTGAGCTGGCAAGAGATGACGTTGAAACTGTGGTACGGATACAACATCATCAAAGTGGACCGGAAGTGAGGTAATGATGGAAGTGACGTCATCAGATGGAGCCGGCAGTGTCATCATTTGGAAGGGCTGGAAGTGATGTCCTGGCGGCCATCTTGGAACACGGAAGTAAGTAACGTTTTATGTTTCTCCTTTTTGTCTGGTGAAAAGAGAGAAAGAGAGAGACATTAATACCGCACATCAACCCCTTTTCTCACGATGATTCACTCACCTTTGGGCTTGTTGATTGCCTCCTAAGCGCACATGTGTGACAGAACCTAACATTACAGACTAGCAAGCCATAAAAGTAAATAAGGTCCTAGACTGGCAAGGATTTGCTTCTAATTAAGCCATTAGGTTGGAATGAAAACCTGCAGCCACTGTGGCCCTCCAGGACTGACATTGCCCACCCCTGATTTAGACCCCTTACTCTTTACTCAGTACATAGTTGAAGTGATTTCTGCAGTCTTATTAGGTTTGAAGTGACAAGCTTCACATAACTGGATTTGAGTATTTTCCACCATTCTTCTCTGCTGGTCCTCTCAAGCTTTGTCAGGTCGCATGGTAACCATCAGTGGAGAGCTATAAGGTCTCTACGGAGATGTTTGATTGGGTTCAAGTCTGAGCTGTCGCTTGGCAACTCAAGCACATGTCCCTCAGGAACCCCTATGTTGTCTTTGCTTTGTGATTTGGCACATTGTACTGTTGGAAAGCAAACCTATGACCCACTCTGAGGTCCAGAGTGCTCTGGAGCAGGTTTTCATTAAGGATATCTCTGCACTTTTCTCCATTCCGCTTTCCATCAATCCTGACTAGGCCTCCAGTTCCTACAGTTGAAAAACGACCCAACAGCATGATGTTGCCACCCCATGCTTCACCACTGGAGTGGTACTGCACAGGTGATGAGCGGTTCCTGGTTTCCTCCAGAAGTGATGCTAATCTTGCTTTTATCAGACCACCGAATCTTGTTTGTCACAGTCTGATAATGTTTCAGTGCCTTTTTTTGCAAATTCTAAGGCAGAGAGGCTTCTCTGGAGTGTTGCAGTGGTGGTTGACCTTCTGGAAGTTTCTTCCATCTCCACACAGGTTCTCTGGTGGTATGCCAGATTGACCATTTAGTCCTTGGCCACCTCTCTTACCAAGGCCCTTCTGCCACAGTTTGGCCAGGCAGACTTCCTCCATTTAAGAGTTATGGAGGTCACAGCACTCTTGGCAGTGTTGAATGCAACATAATTTGTTTGTAACTTTCCTCAGATCTGTGCCTCGACACAATCCTGTAATGCACATTGCCGACTTTGGGACCTTCTATAGGGAGGTGTGTGCCTTTCCTAATTATATCTGAGCAATCACGGTGTAGAAACATCTCAGTGATAATCGATAAAATGGGATTCACCCGAGACAAATTTCAAATGTAAATGCAAAGGGCCTGAATACTTGTGTTACTGGGATGTTTCATTTTTTTGTCTACTATATAATAAAACAGTAAGGTCAATATGTGTGTGCCTGGTCCCTCAGAGCAATCTGATTGGTTGGTCTGGCTTTGGTCTGATTGGTCAGTTTGGATTTGGTGACAACAATCAAAAGAAGAAGTGTAAGTGTGATACACACGAGAAGGTGTAAATGATTGGGGGGCACGCTGAGAGTCACCTTCAAAGACGGGAAGTATACTGCTGAAAAAAATTAAAGGAACACTTTTTAATCAGAGTATAGCATCAAGTCAATGAAACGTCTGGGCTATTGATCTGGTTAGTTAAGTAGTAGGGGGGATTGTTAATCAGTTTCAGCTGTTTTGGTGTTAATGAAATTAACAACAGGTGCATCAGAGGGGCAACACTCCCAAAACAGGAATGATTTAACTGGTGGAGGCCTTTGACATTTTTCCCTTCTCATCTGTTTTTTCACTCGTTTTGCATTTGGCTACGGTCAGCGTCACTACTGGTAGCATGAGGCAATACCTGGACCCTACAGAGGTTGCACAGGTAGCCCAACTTCTCCAGGATGGCACATCAATATGTGCCATTGCCAGAAGGTTTGCTGTGACTCCCAGCACAGTCTCAAGGGCAAGGAGAAGATTCCAGGAGACAGGCAGTTACTCTAGGAGAGCTGGACAGGACTGTAGAAGGTCCTTAACTCATCAGCAGGACTGAACGGTATGTGCTCCTTTGGGCATGGAGGACCAGGATGAGCACTGCCAGAGCCTACAAAATGACCTCCAACAGGCCACTGGTGTGAATGTCTCTGACCAAACAATCAGAAACAGACTTCATGAGGGTGGCCTGAGGGCCCGATGTCCTCTAGTGGGCCCTGTGCTCCCTGGCACCGTGGAGCTCGATTGGCATTTGTAATAGAATACCAGAATTGGCAGTTCCACCACTGGCGCCCTGCGCTTCTCAGAAATGAAAGCAGGTTCATCCTGAGCACATGTGACAGACGTGAAAGGGTCTGGAGAAGCCATGGAGAATGTTATGCTGCCTGTAACATCTTTCAGTATGACTGGCTTGGTGGTCTGTCAGTGGAGGGGCCATGGAGGGACGTACAGACCTCTACAGGCTAGACAATGACACCTTGACTGCCATTAGGTGTTGGGATGAAATCCTTGGACCCACTGTCAGACCCTATGCTGGTGCAGTGGGTCCTGGGTTCCTCTTCTCATGTGGCGAGAGTATGCCGGCAGTTTCTGGAGGATGAGGGAATTGATGCCATTGAGTGGCCCCCACAGTCACTCGCCTGACCTAAATCCAATAGAATACCTCAGGGACATTATGTTTCGGTCCATCCGACGCCACCAGGTTGCACCACAGACTCTCCAGGAGCTCCATGCTGCCCTGGTCCAGATCTGGGAAGAGATCCCCCAGAACACCATCCATCGTCTCAATAGGAGAATGCCATACAACTTATGGGGCCATACACTACTGAGTACGATTTGGAGTTGCTGCAATGACATTTCGGCAAAATGGACTAGCCTGCCGCATCATTTTTTCTCTTTGATTTTCAGGGTGTCTTTGAATTCAGCCCTCTTTACTATAATAATTTTCATTTCCATCAAATGATGTGTTTTCCTTTTGTTCCTAACACATTACCACACATCAGTCCATATCAGTAGAGATATCCAGCAGGACTTTTTTTCCCCATTGAGATCTGAAGTGTTTTCAAAGTGTTCCTTTAATTTTTTTGAGCAGTTTATAAAAGTGGACAGCAGAAATAACAGAGTCTGAGAAGGAGGCCTCACAGAGATCGTGCTCGACAGAAGGATGTTCAGCCACACGAGTATACAAGCAGTCCCCAGGTTATGTACGAGATAGGAACTGTAGGTTTGTACTTAATTTGAATTTGTATGTAAGTCAGAACAGGTACATTATTTTAATAAATGCTATTGTTGACCGACTGTAACCAAGTGCTCTGCCAATGAATGATGGAGTTTCACCTCTCTCTGACCTTTTTATTATTTCTACTTTATTTTCAATGGTGATGGTTTTTCTCTTCTCTACCGTGTCACCAGCACTTGCATCAGATTTGTGTTTCAGGGACATTCTTGAAGGGTGAAGACAAAAGGTTAAGAGGAGCTCTTCTGCACAGCACTGTACACACTATCACAGCAGGCAGGCACCTATCGTCAGCATGTCTGGTGTACTGACGAGACACAACTTTCTGCTATGTGCGTAACAGTACAAGCAGGCTTGCTATTGAGAATGACTGGGGGTGGCAAGGGGGGGGTTCATCACTCGCCCACCGCATAGTCACCTCCACTACAGTATGATGCCTGCAGTGTCTGCCCACCAAGAATGAACACGGTGCGACCAAAGGCGGGCAGTGAATCGCCCACCATCACCCCCATTCAACAGGCAGCCACCTGAGGCACACTACAATGCTACGCCCTGCTGCCCCGTTCACCCTCAACGGCCTCCATTCAGCCACAACCGGGTCACCGCTTGCAGCAGAGAACGGACGGGGCAGCCGTGTGTGGTGGGCGGGCAGTGAAACGCCCCCCTCCGCTCCATCCAGCCTGCGTCCAGTCAGGAGCAGTAGTTGCGGCGGCTTGGTGGGCGGGCAGCGAACCGCCCCTTCAAGCCTCCGTCCTGCACACGAGCAAAAGTTGTGGCACCGGTGACTATGGACCACGGGTCACTGCTTGCCGCCGGGAGCCCCCCGAGGGATGCTACACTGCGCGAGCAGCGAAATCGCCTCCCTCCAGCCTCTGTCCAGTCACCGCTTGCAGCGTCCCCAGGCCAAAGAGGACGGAGCGGCAGTTACAGAGGCGCATGCGTCGCAGCTGAGGCCCCATTCGTAAGTCGTAGGTCGGATGTCCGTAACTTGGGGACTGCATGTACTGAGGAAAGGTACATATAGGGAAGAAGAGAGCAATTACTTTTAAATATATTTTGTTTTCTATTTTTGACAGGTAACGTGGATAGTTTAAAATAAATGTGCAAACATTTCAATAGTACTGTTTTTGCTTTGTTATTCTGGGATATTGACAGTTACTTGAAGTGGGGAAAAATAAATTGAAATGATTTGAAGGTTTATGGCTGCAGTATAACAACATATGAAAAAGGTGAGGGGCTCTGAACACTTTCTGAATCCACTGCACGCCCCAATTGTGTGTGGTCTGGTGGTTTAGTGGTCAGGTGCTCTCCCAGTGTCTGTGTGGTTGTGATTACTAAAGCTGGACTGGACATAAGGAGAATATGAAATCAACACACAGACAGTGAGCCTGATGTCAACCTGTGAGGCAGAAGTCCTAATTACTTTTTGGACATCTCTTATAAAACTGCATCAAAAATTGTATTGCAGTAGCTGTTTATTTGAAGCAAAGTGGATTGCAAGAACATGACAGAAAGCAAAAATGATGGAATTTTTCACATTATAATAATTTGTTCTATTTAAAAATAAGAGGAAAAAAGTGATTTCTGAGTTACTAAAGAGAAAGAGTATGTGGCTGTTTTCTTCTGGAGACTGCGGGTTTTTGTGTTTTTGAAAAATAAAAAGAAAAAGACAGTAAAAGTTTATTGGGGAGTCAGCAGTTTCCACTGTACTGAGGGGATTGAGCGTAAGCCGTCTGGCACTTGCCAGGTCTGAGCGGCGGAGACAAAACAGCCACAGGGAAACGGAGTGCAATGAATGTGCAATGCGACTTTAATGAGATCTTTTATAGCTCTTGTGAACGCGAGAGTTTTAGGGACGCTCGCTTGCCATTATTTACCCACAGGATTTCTGATTGCCAGTAAAGCGTGATGCTCTGCTGCAGATTTCCCAGATAAAGCTGGACATTTTGAAATCCTTTTTTTAAAGTATTCAGTAGATGTTGAGGTGTACCTTTTTGTAAATGTTCCCTGTAGTTCACACATGAAAAGGCAGACAGTGTTGACTAGTCTCTAAGAAGATAAAGTTGCAGGTTGAAGGTCACCATTAGAGACCCTGCAAGACTCTTTATCAGCCTTCAAAAACAAAAAACTAAACAGCATTAGTCCATTCTGTGAAGTGACGCGTTCCTTTGTGGGGTCATGTGGAATCTGGAATCATCAGTGAATACGAGAGCAGAACCGTCTTCATAATGGATGACAGACAGTCTATTATCGGGCACATGAAAGGTTGAGCCTCAGAGTAAAAGATGTGGGAGTTCAGGGTGATGTTTCTAGATGGATGCAGAATTGGGTCAGAAACAGGACTAACATCTCTAAATACTCTCAATCGTAAAAGAAATTTGTCTTTTTTCATGACCCTGATAGAGTTCTGCAGGAGGCTGCATCTCTAGGAAAGGATCATAAATAGCATAATGTTAGTAATCACTGACCTTGAAATGGTCTAAAATGATACCCCACAGCTTATGTTTGGGAGTGACCCTTAGAGGGCTCGGACCACTGGGAAAGAATCGAAGATCAAACATATTATCACATTTGGGATCAGCAACTTCACAATAGCATAAAATGACACTCCACATGCCTAGATTACCAATCCCCATTTTTTCAAAGTTTTGTTAGAAAAATAAGTAACTTTGACCCCTTTTACACACTGTGTCAGGGGATTCAAACTCCGGTCTTGGTGGGCTGCAGGTTTTCATTTTAACTAGAGATGGGAAAATGATACTGAAGCGTCAAAGCTTGTGTCAGTCAATCTGAAGTGTATTGAGTCGAATCACTGTGTCCAAACACCGGTATCATGTGACCTGTGACGTCATCAGCACTTCACAGCGCCCTTTATTGGTTTGACAGCTTTGGCGCTAAATTAACAGGTAGCCTATATATAGCAACGACAAAATTTATTGCTATAGCACATTTCCAAACAAATGATGTAGCTCAAAGTGCTTTACAGGATGAAGAAAGAGAGAGAAAAGACAAATTTTATAAAAAAAAATAAAATTAACATAGAATAAAAGTAACGTCCGATAGCCAGAGAGGACAGAAAAAAACAAAAAAACTCCAGACGGCTGGAGAAAAAAACAAAATCTGCAGGGGTCCCAAGGCCATAAGACCATCCAGCCCCCACTAGGCATTCTACCTAACATAAATGACCTCAATCAGTTTTCATGGTTTTCAGGCTTCACATGGAAAAACTTGATGATGATGATGGTCATGTGAACCTCTGGCCTTTAATCCATCAATGTAGGGACAGCACAGTGCTTTGATCAGGTGGTGGTGGTGCAGATCGCCACCACAGAAAACCGGAAAAAGAACAGCAGAGAAAGTAGGGGTTAGTACGGATTTTGGAGCCACCATAAATGATAATGATAATTAAATGCATACACAGAATATCAGGATTAAACTAAAATCAAGCTGTATAAAATGTATCATTCTCATTCTACAATGTTGGGTTGTGAGGAGAGAGAGATTTGGAGAGCTTTGGTGACAGATGGCGACTAATAGCAGAAAACAGCATTTCAAAAGTTAAATAGTATAAATGGACAAGGACCTTAGCACAATAAAATGAACATAGGCTTTTCTGACCTTTTACTGGTGACATGAGACTGAAACAGTGAGTGCTGCTTTACTTGCGCTCTTGAGAGCTCGACTTGACTTCAGTTAACCACCAAATGTCACTATTTATTTTGGGGCTGAGGTTTCAAAGCTTCAAATCTTTTTCAGCACAAATAGAAAGAAAACCTCAAAGCTTCACAAGGCTTCATTTTCCCATCACTAATTCTAACCCTTTTCTTAATTAGTGACCTGTTTTTGCTGCTAATTAACTTCTTTTGAATTAATTTTAATTGACTTGTTTTTTAAGATTTGTTCCCCTGAATGTCTTCATCCTTCCTCTGAATTGCAACATTTCTTTCCTTAAATGGCATCCAAACAGAAACGGGACGTGAAACGATCCAACAGATGACCAGAGTAAATCAGGGCTTCATACTCCAACCAGTTTCACTCCAACCAATCTCTTAATGAGAAGCTGATTCTTCCTGTTAACTAACCTGTTATTTCATTCCATGGCTTGTTGCTGCTCTCATTTTGCCACAGCAGACTCTTCCAAAACTGTTGATTTTCTGTTTTTTCTAAAGAACATCCTCACAATGTTTTGGTGAACTGAGAGATCAACCTTACTGGGACCTTCATCTTTTTTTATTTTCAGATATTGTGGGTACCTGGTCATGTGGTGGCTCGTTTTGTGTCTCATTATTGTTTGGCTGCTAATTAAGGAAAAAAGAAACAACTAAGGGGCCTGAGTCAAACGTTAATTAGCAGCCAAAACCGGTCACGAATTGAGAAGACGGTTAGAATGAAAACCTGCAGCCACTACGGCCCTCCAGGACGGAAGTTCGACGCCCCTGCACTATGTGTTGTATAAAGGACCCCGCAGACATACTTGATTAAAAGTAGCGATACCGTCTTGGAGGTTGACACACGTAAAAGCAAAATGTTAGGCTATGTCCACATTACTATGTTTCCTTTACAGACACAGTCATTAGTCTCCATTTTCATTTTTTGTCCACACTACCCTGGCATTTTTTATCCCCCAAAAACGCTCTCTAGACCCGTATATTTCTGAAAGTGCCAGCTCAGCGTTGCAGTGTGGATGGGTGAAAACGTAGAGTTTTGAGAAAAATGCAGACTCTAATCACACTCTGATTGGTTCATGCTTTTTACATGGCCCTTCCCTGATTGGATCCTGTTCATTACAATGTCTCAATTCCTGACTGGTCACTCTTCATGAAAGGTAATCATATTTCAACATGGCAGACATAGAGGGGTTGCTTTCCATGACCCTTGTTGCGTTGCTTACTTGTACAGTAAGTGTCTAAATTGTTCTTTGTATAGTTTGAAAGCTACATACTTTACATGCACAAAAGGAAAATAATTTACTACCCGGTAGGTTTTTGGTAAATCCCATGGCTAGTGTTGTAACCATTCCATTGATGAGGTCACATTGTCTTCCTGTTTCTGCCGATGTGCTAACATGCCCAGTGTAGGCAAATGTCAACGTCACATGCGTTTTTGGTTATTTTAATGTAGGACAAGATACAAAATGTGAAAATACTAATGTGGACGAAGATCATTTTAGTTTAAAAATGCAGTTTTTAAAGGAAAATGTAGTAGTGTGGATGCAGCTTTGGAGTATCTGTATTCAAGTACATGTACAGGTGCCGGTCATAAAATTAGAATATCATGACAAAGTTGATTTATTTCAGTAATTCCATTCAAAAAGTGAAACTTGTATATTAGATTCATTCATTACACACAGACTGATGTATTTCAAATGTTTATTTCTTTTAATTTTGATGATTATAACTGACAACTAATGAAAGTCCCAAATTCAGTATCTCAGAAAATTAGAATATCAATTAAGACCAATGCAAAAAAAGGATTTTTAGAAATGTTGGCCAACTGAAAGGTATGAACATGAAAAGTATGAGCATGAACAGCACTCAATATTTAGTTGGGGCTCCTTCGGCCTGGATTACTGCAGCAATACGACATGGCATGGAGTTGATCAGTCTGTGGCACTGCTCAGGTGTTATGAGAGCCCATGTTGCTCTGATAGTGGCCTTCAGCTCTTCTGAATTGTTGGGTCTGGCGTATTGCATCTTCCTCTTCACAATACCCCATAGATTTTCTATGGGGTTAAGGTCAGGCGAGTTTGCTGGCCAATCAAGAACAGGGATACCATGGTCCTTAAACCAGGTACTGGTAGCTTTGGCACTTTGTGCAGGTGCCAGGTCCTGTTGGAAAATGAAATCTGCATCTCCATAAAGTTCGTCAGCAGCAGGAAGCATGAAGTGCTCTAAAACTTCCTGGTAGATGGCTGCATTGACCTTGGACCTCAGAAAACAATGGACCAACACCAGCAGATGATATGGCACCCCAAACCATCACTGACTGTGGAAACTTTACACTGGACCTCAAGCAACGTGGATTCTGTGCCTCTCCTCTCTTCCTCCAGACTCTGGGACCTTGATTTCCAAAGGAAATGCAAAATTTACTTTCATCAGAGAACATAACTTTGGACCACTCAGCAGCAGTCCAGTCGAGACACTTCTGACGCTGTCTCTTGTTCAAGAGTGGCTTGACACAAGGAATACGACAGCTGAAACCCATGTCTTGCATACGTCTGTGCGTGGTGGTTCTTGAAGCACTGACTCCAGCTGCAGTCCACTCTTTGTGAATCTCCCCCACAGTTTTGTTTCACAATCCTCTCCAGGGTGCGGTTATCCCTATTGCTTGTACATCTTTTTCTACCACATCTTGTCCTTCCTTCCTCTCTATTAATGTGCTTGGACACAGAGCTCTGTGAACAGCCAGCCTCTTTAGCAATGACCTTTTGTGTCTTGCCCTCCTTGTGCAAGGTGTCAATGGTCGTCTTTTGGACAACTGTCAAGTCAGCAGTCTTCCCCATGATTGTGTAGCCTACAGAACTAGACTGAGAGACCATTTAAAGGCTTTTGCAGGTGTTTTGAGTTAATTAGCTGATTAGAGTGTGGCACCAGGTGTCTTCAATATTGAACCTTTTCACAATATTCTAATTTTCTGAGATACTGAATTTGGGACTTTCATTAGTTGTCAGTTATAATCATCAAAATTAAAAGAAATAAATATTTGAAATACATCAGTCTGTGTGTAATGAATGAATCTAATATACAAGTTTCACTTTTTGAATGGAATTACTGAAATAAATCAACTTTGTCATGATATTCTAATTTTATGACCGGCACCTGTAAATATCTAGTTAAAAAAGTTCTTACAAACTTAAAGTAATTCAGACTCCTATTTTTTGGCGTGTGAATCGTATTACAATCAGTAAAGTATGAGCCGTGTACACTCTTAAAAATAACGGCTCTGTACTATGTTGCGTAGTTCTTGAAAATGATCTGTTTTGTTCTCAAAAAGGATCTTGTCATATGAAGTTGGTTCTTTGGACTTTGAAAGGTTTCTTTATGTGACCGTAACACACATGTTTAATGTGTAGTAGATAACGGACAGGAATCTAAAAGATCAGGAAGACCTGAACTGAGCTTTTGTTATTGTATGTAGCCCGAGTCATTTTAAATTCAGGAACCCTGTGGGATTTTACAAATCTGCCATCATCTACTTGTGGTTCATTTTGGAGTCTATTACAAAGCTAAACAAATAATGGTTCTTTCTGGAATCTTCCTGTTGATGATCGTTTTTTATGTCGAGTAAATATGTTTCGCTCTTAAAAATCAAGATGCCAGAGTGGTTCTTGAGATCGATGTCATAGGGGGAATTGTTATTGGTTCCCAAAAGACCCACCATATGAAGGTTCCAGAAAGAAGTTTTATGTATTTAGATTCATAACAGGTGTCCATCAGTAAATAACCCTGAATAGATGGTAATAGATTTGTGAAATACCAATGGGTTCCTGATTTTTAAAGAAATCTCCCTGCATACAATAACACTAACTTCAGATTTTCTTAATCTGTTAGTGTCCTACTAGATAACCCACCAAACAGTAAAGATTTCAGTTGTTTTCAGCATATAAGGAAGTTTTGCAAAGCACAAAGAACCAACTTCATATGCGACAAACCCTTCCAAGAATGAACTAGTCAAGCAATGGCTCTAGGAGGAACCACACAAAATAATACAATTTTAAAAGTATTCCCCATGGCATCTCTCTAAAGAACCACTTTGGCACCTTTATTTTTAAGAGTTTAACTGCAACATGAAGCAGTGACATTCAGCACAAGCAGACATCTTACTGACTCCATTGTAACCAGTAAACCCCAATCTAAGAATGGCAATCACTTTCTGTTCCCTCCGATCTTTGGAGGGATGAAAAATCATGGAGGGTGGGAGCGTCCTGGGAAAGTTTTAATTTAATGAAATAAATATATTTGTACTAAAATTAACCAATTTATTAAAATTAAAATTGACATTTAATTGTTATATCATTTAAGTCCAAAATGTGTTTGAGTTTCTGAAATCATAAGTAAAAAAATAAGGTGCAAAGGTTTAAGTGAAGTAATTTGGAAATAAAAAATTCAAGTTAGGAATCATAATTGAACTTACTTTTAACACTGAATTACATTAATGTGATTCAAATAAGCCACACTGACAGTTGTCACACTGACTGCTGGCACTGTGTAGTTGAGTAGCTGGTGGCACTGTGGAGTGGAATACTGTTGGCACTGTGTAGTAGAGTAGCTGCTGGCACTTTGGAGTGGAGAACACTGACTGCTGGCACTGTGTAGTGAAGTACTGGTGGCACTGCGGAGTAGAGTAACTGGTGGCACTGTGGAGTGGAGAACACTGACTGCTGGCACTGTGTAGTGAAGTACTGGTGGCACTGCGGAGTGAAGAACACTGACTGCTGGGACTGTAGAGTAGCTGACTGCTGGCACTGTGTAGTGGAGTAGCTGGTGGCACTATGGAGTGGAGCACACTGACTGCTGGCACTGTGTAGTGGAGTAGCTGGTGGCACTGTGGAGTGGAGAACACTGACTGCTGGCACTGTGGAGTGGAGTACTGGTGGCACTGTGGAGTGGAGAAACTGGTGGCACTGTGGAGTGGAGAACACTGACTGCTGGGACTGTGTAGTGAAGTACTGGTGGCACTGCGGAGTGAAGAACACTGACTGCTGGGACTACAGAGTAGCTGACCGCTGGCACTGTCAGTAAGGACACCACCAAAAAGGACCCGATTTTTGTGCAAACAACACCAAACTACATGAAAATTGACAGAATTAGTTAACAAACATTCGTCATCAAAGCAAACCCTAATAAGATATCGCCCTTTCTTGGAATATTGTTTATTAAAGCACTTTACCTAGAATTTATCGCTTCTATTTTCACATTCAAATGAATGGCATTTCGGTTTTTCTTGGGCTTTGCCAACTGTTTCACGATCTGTTTTGGAGCCATGATCCTGAGGATAATGTGTGAAGACATATGAGCAGAATACATGACAAGGTAATAGACTGATGGCCCCTCGTCGCAGTCTGCGGATCATAAGGTAAGTTACTGTGGGGGCAGAGTCTGAGCAAAGATGGAGCACCAGCTCTGAGAATGTCGGAGGCTGGGATAGTGCGTCCCAAACGTCTGGTCCAACCCAAGTCCATGGCGTGTGCTTGGAATGACTACATAGAGATGAAAATGCATAGAAAATCACCCCAGCTTCTTTGAATATGTGAATTTTACTAAAGTGGGGGAAGTCGGTATTATAGATCATTAAGTAAAATGTGTGCATAGTTGCGTAGCCATTTGTTTTCCTTTGTTAATATTTCAGTAAAAGTAGCCATTTGCATTTAAAATAGTAGTGAAGTAAAAGTGAAAACCGAAAATTTGATACTAAAATAAAGCAGAACTATTCTCAAAACATATTCAAGTACAGTAATTCTGCGTTCTATTTACCTCCGAAGTCGGATGTCAGACCTGACTTGAGCCCGTTCCAGTAAAATATTCGGAAAACCAGTAAGGAAAATCTTTGTTGTGCTTGCTCTTTTGAAAATACAGACAACTGCTGAACAATGCGTTACACGCTGGTATTTTGGGATTCTGTCTAGCATGACCACAGACAGAAGTTGGACAGAACTGTGTGTACAACTGATGTACTGGGACACAAATAGACAGAAGACCTAATAAACAGTATAACAATACAGCGATCACCTCTGTTGGTGTGTAGTGCAGCCATCTTGGATTTTGAGATCAGGATTGTTTAAGCTCTTTTGACTTTCCGAATAGGAAATCTGACTTGTGGGAGGCGTTCCAGTTGAAACCTCCTACTTGAAAGTCAAGCAATATGACTCCTTTTATTGGCTAACTAAAAAGATTACAATATGCAAGCTTTCGAGACAACTCAGGCCCCTTCTTGCCTGAAGAAGGCTATCCATAATGGCTAACATGGTACAACACCCTAGTACTACTTGGAACTTGGAAATTCTGATTTCTCAGTTGAAATGCAACACCACATAACTATACAACACTGATGGGACGTCTCAGGATGCAGAAAGGCTGGAAATGATTCTCTGAGAGGGCTTAACAAGATGAGACAGAGGGACTTGTATTTTAATGTTCTATTGTACAAACTAACTTTACATTACACACATAAATTCACTTATTAATCTAGAAACTTAATAGACATTTCCCAGAATTGAGCAGACATTTAATAGGGAATTTTGCAGACTGAATGTTTTCTATTAGAGTTCCTCCGTTGTTATGGTTTGCTGCAAAAGCATGCATGATGTCCTCCACCCTTTGCCGAAGAGTTTAATGAGGTTATTACTGCCTGGTGGTTCATGGATTGTTGCTGCAGAACTGAGAGATGTGATATGCCAAAGCGCCTCCAAGGTTTCTGTTTCTTTTACATTTGCATTAATAAAACATCCATCATTATTAACACCATCCACAATAACCAGCATCGATGATGTCCGATGATGATATCTGCTACTTATGAGTCTGTCCTTTCCAGTTTATGTAACCCAAGCCTACTATTATTGCATCTTCCCGGAATGCACAGAAAGTGTAAACATTTAAAAACTATCTGGCAAAGGCTTATATTGATTTGAAGGTTTTCAAATAATCGCAGGCTGAATTGAGCAGCGAAATTTGCTGAAGAGTTTATGACAGTAAATTCGCTGGTTTGCCAATTACCTCATCCACCAAACTGTTCCCTAAATTTGCTGGGTGGCCAGCTTAGATGAACTTGTTTTCCTCCAGTACCCCATGATGCTTTGCGAAGTCAGAATGACATAACAGAGCTATAGTAGCCATGTTGGATGAGGATGTCACTACCCAATCTGTGCTGCTTGCCTGGTTTCTGTCGCACATGGGCAGAACTTGAATGCTTGAATATTGTAAGCATACTCCACCTTACACTTGCCCAGGAGGCCCAAGATAATTTGTGAAGACATGTGAGCAACATATGTGACAAGGTGAGAGATCCACAGCCTGCAGATTGTAAAGGAAGCTGCTGTGATATCAGAGTTCGAATACAGAAGCATCATCATCTCTGAGAATGATGTGACATCACAGAGCTGTGGCAGCCAGGTTGGGTGGAGAAGTCACTGCCCGATCTGTGCTGCTTGCCTAATTTATTACTTTGTCGAGGACTCTTTTGCTGCAATAACAGCCTTCATTTTTTGAGCTAAGTATGTCCCAGTTTAGCACATTATTCAGGGGGGATTCTTCCCAATTCTTCTCGGCAGAATTTTTAGAGATCTTCCAGGTTGGTGGGATGGCATGTGTAGCTGCTGGTAAGTAAGGCAGGGTCAAGCATGGGTCAGATGCATGCCATAAGAAATCTCTCGGTCCATAAAGGTTTGTTTTAAAAAGGTTTCATGAAAATTCAAGCGAACAATCCACACAAGAATAGAGATGAGTTGTTACACACATAGAATAAAAGGCAAAAAAAAGGAAAAATGTTTCTTCTTGTTAAACTTCAATTGTTTCTATACTTAAGGATGAATTATTTCACTATGCTTTACATCACATTCAGTATGTTCTACACTTACAGCTCTGCACATATAACTGAGCACGCTAAGGCACGGTTTGAAACTGTGTGTTCTCCATGCCTTACCTAGAATAAGGCAGGTCACTAACTGAGACTAATCTATGTCAGAGGGACAAGAAATAGTTAGAATATACCAATTCAATTCAGCTTGTGGGGTTTATAAGAACCTCCCATAGACTATGCACTAATATGTGACCTGACAGAATATTTTAGAATGAGCATCTCCTATGATATCCGCCCTAAACCCTGAGACCTACTGTAGGTACAATAATGACTTCCAAAAACTGTGACCTGACATTTGTGGTATAGACATATGCGTGCCGATTAAAACGCGCCATCAAAATTGCGCCGACAAAATCACGAAAGTTTCATTAAATATGAATTACTAGTTTAAAGCATATATAATAATGAATTACTAGTTTAAAGCATATATAATAATGCTTATTTTAGAAGTCAATATTATGAGACGCGCCATGCCATCAGCACGGCACGCAGATAGCCCTTAAGATCACGCCCTGCATATGTAGGAAGAATTGCAGCAAGGGCGTCCCACTCTCTTGGCCTCTCTCGCGATTTTGTTGTGGCGATTTTGTTGGCGCGCATTTGTTGAAAACCTGTTACCGGGTTTGTTGCCGCTCATTTGTCCGTCGCAGTTTTGTCGGAGCGCATGTGTCTATTGCGCTTTTGTTGGTGAACCCACTAATATATAGGCAAGCCTTTAATATAAAATAAATAACTAGCAAATGACTCTTACAGCATCTCTGGACAGCACTTTTCAAGCAGTGCCACAGATTCTCAATAGGGTTAAGATCAAAGTTTTGACTTGGCCATTCCAGAACATTCACTTTTCTGTTTTTGAGCCATTCCAGTGTCACTTTGGCCTTATGCTTAGTGTCATCGTCATGATGAAAGATTAATGTTCTCTCGAGCCATAGATTCATAGCAGACTGAAACAAGTTCTCCTGCAGTATTGTGTGGTATTTATGTCCATCCATTGTCCCTTTAACTCTGACAAGATTCCCAGTTCCAGTGAATGAAAAGCATCCGCATAGCATGATGCTGCCACCACCATATTTTATCATAGTTATGGTGTTTCTTGAGGCACAGAGAATGTTAGTTTTACCCCACACATACCTCTAAGAAGTCTGGCCAAAAAGATCTATTTTGGTCTCATCTGACCATAAAACCTTCTCCTACATCTTAAGTGGGTCTTTCTCATGCTTTGTAGATAATGCCATTCGTGCTTTTATGTGGACCTTTTTAAGGAATGGCATCTTTCTTGCTACCCTCCCATAGAGGCCTGTTTTATAGATAGCTCTTGGAATTGTGGACCCCTGGACCATCTCTCCAGTTTCAGCCAAAGGGCATTGCAGACTTTGGAGAGTGACAGTCGGATATTTAGTGGCCTCGTTGACCAGTTGACGTCTTGCTCTGATGTTTAATTTTGAGGGGCGACCTGTTCTGGTAAGAGTCCTGATGCTGTGATGAACCTTCCACTGTCTGATGACGGATCCAACAGTGCACAACGGGACATTCAAACTATTTGACATTTTTTTGCAGTCATTTCCTGCATTTGTGTTTCTCACATCAGCTGAGTGCTCATTTGTCTTCATTTTTGACCCTTACAAAGGGGGCTTTGTATATCCAGATAGATATATAGGACTCACAAGTGGTACCTACTTATGTTTATGTCAAATGACTGTCACCTTTGTGACATTTGTGATTCATTTGTCATTTGTGTAAACCTGTTGCCTCCAAAACACAAAGGTTTAAATACTTAAACAAACACAAACTTTGGAATTTTTCTTCTTCAGTTAAATATTATTTTGACTTTGAAAAAATATTGTTACAGCAGAAGAGTACACATAAAAAATACTAAATAATAAATATGGGGACAAATCTTTAGTCCTGCAGTAAATTAGGATGACCTTCAAGGGGATTAAATACTTTTACATGCCACTGTATACCCTGCTGTTCTGTCTGAGACTCTATGAAGCACCTTGAGCATGGGAAAGGTGCTATAGAAGTAAAATGTATTATTATTATTATTATTATTATTATTATTATTATTATTATTATTATTATTCATGGAGTCAATTGAGGCTCTCATCAGGGCTCTCGAGAGACTGAGCGAGGAGTCTGAGTGTCTGTGCTTGCGAATGTCCTGGATAAAAACCAAGATCCAGACCATTAATGACCTCTTGGGCACGGCCATCAGCAGTGTGTCTGTCTTTGGAGAGAGTGTTGACATCGTCGAGACGTTTACTTACCTCATTAGTGACATTCATGTCAGTAGACGGATTGGAAGAACACTGGGGGGCCGAGAAGTTGCAGGAATGGGGTGTGTGGCACTCCTGATATCTTCACAAAAGAACGAAGGTCCAAGTCTTTAGAGTCCTGGTGCTTCCTGTCTTGCTATATGATTGCAAAACATGGATGCTATCCAGTGACCTGAGATGAAGACTGGACTCCTTCAGTACGGTGTGTCTTCAGAGAATCCTTGGGTACCGCAGGTTTGACGTTGTGTCGAATGAGCAGTTGCTCGTGGAGTCCTGAATGAGACACATTATCTGCATTGTGAGGGAGTGTCAGTTATGGCACTACAGCCATGTGGCGCAATTCCCTGAGGGTGATTCGGCTCATAGGACCCTCACTGTTGAGGACTCGAGTGGCTGGACCAGGCCAAGGGGGCGCCCATGTAACAATTGGCTGTGGCAGATAGGGGGTCATTTCCGGAGTGTGGGACTGGACCACATGTCTATCTGGGGGGACTACCAGCCCTGTTTCATCATGTGGTGGGTGCAGCAACTCGCTGTACCAGTGTATGCTCCCCAACCAGACCTGATTATTATTATTATTATTATTAATAGCTAATGTCTGGTGAGCTTACTGGTGCAATAATGGTTGCCGTCTCATCATCCATTTAGGTGCCTCACATTAGTGCTGGTTGAAGTGTCTGTGTAAAGCGCTTTGAGTAGCAACATAATTGCTATATAAATGTATTTAATTATTATCATTGATTACTCTCATTTTAGGATTAGGCTGAAGCCATGGCAAGAAGTGCAAACAAATAAACACTACTTTGTGGGGTGGTTTAGAGGATTATTTTGTTAGGAGAGTTTCAATTGATGGCACTTTGTCTTTTGCCATATTGTGACAGGTTCTGTATAAGGTGCTCATGTACAGATTGTGACCACCAGGGGGTGCTGCAGAACCCCAGACCCCAGACACAAGTCCTGGTATAATAAAAGTACCTTACACAGAGACTTCAAAAGTATCATAAATACACCGCAACACAATTCTTCTTTCTCTTTCTTCTCTTCCACACCTTCCAAACAAGCTTTGTCCTTCTTCCATCCAACTCCAACTAGCCTGGATGAGGTCGAGTGGCTTTTTTTACCTGGGAGGTCTTCTGGTGCTGGGGCATAGCCTGATGGAAGCACTTTTAGGTCAATTGGAAGTCCAAAAAAGTCGGGTTTGTGAATCCCTCCAGCTCAACCTTGGTGGCCCCCATGGAACCCAACAGGGCTACTTCATGGGACTACAGGTTCCAGCAGGCACTGCAGGTGTCCATGTGGGGATGCTAACCCAAGGAGTTGCTGCCACCTAATGTATTGGTAAAGAAAATCTTTTATCTATGCTCATCTCCCCCAGTTATCGTAAGGTTCCTTGTTCCAATCCAAGTTGGGATGCCAGTCCATGTGCGCTGTCCATTGCGAGATTCATATTGCAATTTTAAGAAATGAGCATCTTAAAATTTACCATCATTAAGGTTCTCTACTGCTTTGTTTCAGCCCCTAGTCCATATCTGAAGCACATTCTGTGACCCATCCAGCACATGTCTAAGCCAAACCTCTCCAGCTGGCATCATGACACAGGACAACTACTGGAATCCATCAGCTGAAAAAAGTAGAGCAAAGTTAGTGCCAGCATTTCACTCTGTGGCAGCTGAGAAAATGTCACGCCAGACAATGACCTGGCTGTGTTCTTTAACAATGAAGTATTATTTTTCCAGTGAAGCCTTTAGGGCATGGCTGCTTACACCTCCCCCCTCCCCCTCCCCAACACCACCATCCTATCCCACCCCCTCTTGAAATGCAAAATGTTTTTTTGGAAGATGGCCAGATTCTTTGTTAGTCTGATAGGCTGGGGGGGGAGTGCGGGGGGCGGGGTCAACGGAACACCTTGGCCAAGCCCGTCTGTTGAAGCTCAAGTCCGATTTACTCATTCAGTAGTTTCTGTGACAGAGCCTCGGTGGTAACAGCTTCAAAGAAAAACACTTTTCAATGTGTGTGTGTTTCATTATAATCCACTTATATTTTTGTTGGTTAATTCCCTGAAATAAAGTGGCATCCTGTACTGCGTTGGTTCCTGTGTTACATCCGACCTGCAGCCCTTAAAAGAATACTCCACCCAAAAATGTCTTTTCTTTTTCTTTCTTTTTTATATGTTATTTGCGCCATGTTCTTTACAGTGATGGCTGAGAAAAAATTTGATGTCATGTTTTCATGTAGGGCAGCAAGGTGGCACAGAGTTACCCCTGCTGTCTCTCAGTAAGGAGACCTGGGTTCATTTTCCTGGTCCTTCCTGGGTGGAGTTTACATGTTCTCCCCGTGTCTGCGTAGGTTTCCTCCGGGTGCTCCAGAGTCCAAACACATGCAGGTTAGGCGCATTGGCGATCCTAAATTGTGCCTAATGTGTGCTTGGTGTGTGTGTGTGCCCTGCGGTGGGCTGGCACCCTGCCAGGAGATTTGTTCCTGCCTTGCACCCTGTGTTGGCTAGGATTGGCTCCAGCAGACCCCCGTGACCCTGTGTTAGGATATAGCGGGTTGGATAATGGATGGATGTTTTCATGTGTGCAAACTCTTAGGACCACTTTACTGATACAGGGCAGGGCTTCCCTTTGGATCTCAAAACAACCTCAATTCTTCATGGATGGATTCCACAAGATGGTGGAATTATTCCTTTGGGATCCTGGTCCATGTTGACATGATGGCATCACACAGTTACTGCAGATTTGTCAGCTGCACTTTCAAACTCCACTCCTATCATATTCCAAAGGTCAGAAGCATATCTACCACCAGGGCATACCCAGGGGTCCCACGATGGCAAAGGTGCTTTTTTTTTACCAAAACCCAACAAACCCATCCCAAACCCCTCAATGAAACGCTGGAGTATCTGTAAGTTGAAATTATTTGATCGAATCTTGCGCTGAGATCAAGAGTGAGAAATAAACGACCCGGTGTCTGTACTCTGCATTATTAAAAGTCTGATCAGCTCTCCGTTGAGTAACCCTGGGTTGTCTCAGGCTTTGCCAAAGCTCTTCTATTGCATTCCGATCAAGAGACTGGGAAGGCCACTGCAGAACGCTGAACTCATTGTCATGTTCATGACAGCAGTTTGAGACGACTTTTACTTTGTGACATGGTGAATTATCATGCTAGAAGCAGCCATTAGAAGATGAGCAAACTGTGGCCATGAAGGAATGTAAATGGTTAGCAATAATACTGAAATAGACAGAGGCATACAAGCAGTGATTGATTGGAATTAACAGGCCTAAAGCATGCCAAGAAAACATTCCCCACATCTCTGCACCCACCACTAGCACAAGTGTGGACTGTTGACACAAGGCAGGTTGGATTCATGCTGTGTGCCTCATCAGAAATCGAGATTCATCCACACAGGCTACACTTTTCCAGTCTTATTCCAGTTTTGGTGACCATGCAGCCTCAGATTTCTTTTCTTGACTGACAAGAGTGGAACCCGAAGTGGTCTTCTGCTGTTTTAACCCATCCGCCTCAAGACTTGACTTGTTCATTCAGAGATGCTTTTCTGCACACCACAGTTGTGCCGGGTGGCTATCTGAGTTACTGGAGCCTTTCAGCTTGAACCAATCTGGCCATTCTCCTCTGATGTCTTTCATCACCAAGGTGTTTCTGTCCACAGAACTGCCGCTCACTTTTTTGGTTTTTCGCACCATTCTAAGTAAACTTTGGGGACTGTTGTGAGTGAAAATCCCAGCAGTTACACAGATACTTAAATCAGCCGGTCTGGCACCAATAACCATGAGATTACATGGTGTTTGATGTGAAAATTAACTGAAACTCCTGGCCTGTATCTGTATGATTTGATACTGTGGCCACCAGGGGTTGCACCAGCTCCCCATACACCTGACACAATAGACACAAGGTACAAGTTCAGCACAACACACGTTTAAATTGGATGTGGGAAACGTTTCCCAAGGCAACGTTTTCCCACCTGCACAGTACGGTATACAGTAAGTGACAATAAAACAGCACTTTGTCTCTTGTCTCTTCTCTTTCTGTCTTTTTCCTTCCACATCTACTCCTCCAGTAAGTTTTGTCCCTCTGGCTCCCTGAGTAAAAGTGAGGTGGTCCCTTTTATGCTGCACCTCAGAGCACTTCATGTGGCCCATAAGCATTATCTGGAAGTACTCCCAGGTATGGTGGCCCCCACGGACCCCAACAGGCCTGTGCCAAACTCTAACTCCCATGGAGCCCTGTGGGAATTTGAGGCACTGCTGTCATTTAGCACTCCCCCGGTCCTTCCAGTATATTGGCCTTCCAGCCAGGAAAGGACCCCAGCAATCCATCACAATTAATTTTGCTGCTGCCACATGATTGGCTGATTAGAGAATTGCATGGATAGGCAGATGTACAGGTGGTCCTAATAATTTACTCACTGAGCGTAAGTAAGGAAAATGTTATTTATATAGAACATTTAAAACTGCTCTACAGAACACACCAGAAAACAGAACACACCAGAAATTAAAATAAAATACCAACAGCACACAAGGTAAATAAACTTTATTAAGCAATACAATATAATATAATAAAACTGCACCAGCAGCAGCATAAGCGATAATATCTTATATATAAACATCTACGCGTGGAAGTGAATGTGTCTGTCTGTATGGCCCGGGTGGCTCCGTTATCTTCTATTAGATTTAAATCATACCAAGGCGGTCCCAAGTTAACGAGTTGGAAGATGAAAGAAGTGCAAAGCTACAGCATGAATCTGAAAGAATGCGACTCCGTCGCCAAAGTGAAGCCATCAAGGAAAGAGAAACTTGCTTAGCCACTAATACACAAGTGAGGCGAGCACATAGGCAAAACAAAGCCTCTGAGGAGAGAGATACTCACTTAGCCGCTGATACTCAAGCAAGGCGAGCACGTTGGCAAAATGAAACCGCCGAGGACAGAGAAACTCACTTAGACACTGATACACAAGTGAGGCAAACACATCGGCTAAACGAAACCGTCGAAGAGAGCTGAGCCACTAATACACAAGCGAGGCGAGCACATCGGCTAAATGAAACCATCGAGGACAGAAAAACTCACTTCGACACTAATACACAACTAAGCACATCGGCAAACGAAACTGCCGAGGGCAAGCACATCGGATACACAAGTGAAGCACATTGGCCGAAAGGAGAGAGAAACTTGCTTAGACGCTGATACACAAGTGAGGCGAGCACATCGGCTAAACGAAACCGTCGAAGAGAGAGAAACTCACTTAGACGCTGAGGCGAGCACATTGGCTAAATGAAACCATCGAGGACAGAAAAACTCGCTTAGCCACTAATACACAAGTGAGGCAAGCACATCGGCAAAACGAAACTGCCTAGGAGAGAGAAACTTGCTTAGACGCTGATACACAAGTGAGGCGAGCACATCGACAAAATGAAAATGCAGAGGAGAGAGAAACTCGCTTAGATGCTGATACACAAGTGAGGCGAGCACATTGGCAAAATGAAACCACCGAGGGCAGAGACACTCGGTTAGCCACTGATACAAAAGCAATGCGATTGATTGATTGATTGAAGTGCCAGAATCGATGATATGCCGTGGTTGCATTGTTAATGAAATATTTTGAGACAGAATCTCTAAGGACATGGCACAGTCCTTTGCCAAGCGAGCCATTCTGTGCCCAAAAAATGATGTCGCTGAACGACTTAACAATCAAGTGATTGACATCATTGATGGTGAGTATGTTACTTCTCTAAGTGATGACTCCATTGTAACTGATGACGACCAGGAAAGACACAACTTTCCTGTAGAGTTTTTGAACAGCATTATACCATCTGGAATACCAAATCATAGTCTTGCATTGAAAGCAGGATGTATTATCATACTTCTTCGAAAACTAAATACAAAGTGTGGACTGTGTAAAGGAACTCTCTTGGTTGTTTAAAGATTTGAAACAACATGTAATTCAAGCGGAAGTTCTTACTCGATCAGCTGAAGGTGATACAGTGTCCATCTGAAACTGGATTGCCCTTCAGATTGAAACGGCGACAGTTTCCCGTAAACCCAGCCTTTACAATAAATATTAATATGTCGCAAGGTCAAACATTGGATTGCGGTGGAATTTATTTGCCAGAACCAGTTTTTGGGCATGGTCAGTTATATGTGGTGTTCTGCATAGTGAGACAAATGAAAAGTGTCAAAGTAAAAGTAGAAGAATCCTCAATTCAGGGCAAGTTGGTTAAAGATTGTGACAAGGGTTTTTTTATATGAAATGTCATTTACCATGAACTTTTTTTAAGGTTTATGACATCTGATGTAAAGCCTGCAGAGACAATGAAAATCATATCAAGAGTGCCGACTTAACTGAGCCAGTGGGACAACATCAGACATAGACCCTCATCCCTTGCCGAGAGTAGTCCTTTCAATTACTTCACATCTCTGCATTTCAATTTTTTTTCTGACGATTTCAATAGTTTCTAGGAGCCCAGGCTTTTTACAGCAAGGACTTACACAGCTAGTTTAAGAATAAATAATAAAAATAGGATGAGTTTTCATTTGAGCTTTAAACTCCTCAGGAGATGAAACCACTCGGATGTCCAAGGCCATAACTCGGGTGTCATAATTGACTTCAGTCTGCAGTGTGAAACCACAAGCAGTTGTTGGTTAGATGACCACAGTGCCCCCTAAGGTGTGATAAGATCAGAAATGTAAGAGGATGTGCATTAAAAGCAAACATTAAGACCTTAAACTGAACCCTATAATACATAGGAAGCCAATGAAGAGAAGGCAGAACTGGTGATTTGTGGACTTTTGTTTTTTTTTCTTATTACCATGAGCAGTTGAGCTGCAGCATTCTGGACCAGTAACTAACTCGCTAAAGAAGGCTGACTTAAATCAGCACACATTGAGTTACAACTAATTTAATTGTGTGGTTACAAAGGTGTGGATCACCATCTTCAAAAAATTAAAATGAAGGAACGACTTCATTTTAGAGATCATCCTGAGCTTTAAGAAGCTGGCCTTCACCAAAGAGCTGATTAGCTTATCAAATCTGAGGGCACCGTTAAAAACGACCCTCTAATTCCTAGCATCTGGATTTACAAATGGTGAGAACTGAGCAAAATCAAAGGAAGAAAAGTTGAGTTATCCCTTAGGACCACCTACGACAGTCTCCTTTAACTGTAGATTATTGGCCATTCATGTTTTTATCTCTTCCAAGCAGTCCTTAAGTACAGAAAAAGTAAACTTTATGGGTAGATAAAGCTGAAAAACATCAGCGTAAAAGTGAAAGGAGACTTTATATTTACAAATGATGTCCTCTAATGGGAGCAGTTGCAGTGTAAAGATTGTGGGCCCCAAAACTGAACCAAGGGGACGTCATAATAAAGAGTCTCCGTAGATGAGTACTCATCTTCAGCGTTAACCAGCATGGTTCTGTTGGTTAAGTATGACGTAAACCATTAGAGGGCATTACCTTGAAGGCCAACAAAACCCTACAAGTCTTGAAGTGTGTCAAACGCGGCAGGCACAGAGACAACAAATTTTGACAGAATGGGAGACCAACACTGAACAACAACATACAACACAAACATCTAAAAAAAATCTCACTTTACTTACGCACTGTGTCATCCAGTCGTATGCTTGCAGTATATAAAATGTTTGTATTTTTTGTTAAATTATTGTTAAACTAACTGTGCTCCCCATCAAGACAGGTTGCAATCTACAGTAAGTAATCAACATAGGACTCAGCATTCATTTTTGCAGTGCACCATCTATTGGAATGTATTTTGTAATTTATGTGGTATTGTAATGCATCACGCTCTGTTAATATGCCATTTGGTATGAGATTGGTTATTGACTGGTAGAACATTTCCATCAGTTTGCTGCACACATCACAAGACCTGAGCCCCCTCAGGAAGGACATTCTGCTCTGGTCCTTCTCATACAGGGCCATTGTGTTGTCAAACCAGTTCAGTTTGCTGTTCTTATGGTCCCCCCAGGTACCCGTAGCTCTGCTGCAACTCCACTTTCTTCACCTGGTTTCAGGAGCTCCTTGTCATACTCAAGGTCCACCGCCAACTCTGTTGCCTTGTTGATGTTGAGTTACATGTAGCTCTTCCTACACCATAAGACAAAGTCCACCTCCTGCTTCTTGTACTCCGACTTGTCTCCATTGTCAATGTAATCTATGATGGTGGAATTGTCTGAAAACGTTTGTAGATGGCAGGAGCTGGCATCATACTGGAAGTCTATTGCGTAGAAGGTAATCAGGATAGGAGACACACCACCATCTCTGATAAAGAGTCCCTTAAACCTCTCAAACTGCCATCTGTTGGTCAGGTAGGCCTGATCCAGGAGACTGGGGGGACATCAAGATACATCCTGTGAGGCAGGATGATGTGAAAGTTTTACTCTGGGTACTCACAAATGTGAACAGGTTAATCGGCGAGGTTAAGGTGGCACCATATGGTTTGGGTGTTGTGAGCGTAACATAACTTTGGACTAGTATCCCATTGAGGACTGGTTCCCACCTTGCAGTCTGTCTTGACCACTTATGACCTTGACCTGGACCATGTCCTCTAAGGAGACCCCAAATGGCCCACCGTTTGAGTGCTTTCATGTGGACTGGCATCTCATCCAGTGTTGGCTCCTGCCTTGTACCTGATGGTGGATGCTAAGCTCTGTCCATCCATGATATATAAGGGGAACTCAGAAAGTGGATGGATGGATGGATGCACCTGCCTTTTCAAGGCCACATCCAGCCATTAATGTCTGTGAAGTGGTTCAAGATGGGTTTGGAGATATGAAACTGTCCTGGAAAGGCAATCACAGAGTCGTGCCCTTTGATTTGTAGTCGTGTAGTATGACGTGCACCTAACTGTTTGCAGGTCAGGTCCAGTCATGCCTGTCAAACGGGTCAGCATGGGTTTGGGAATATAAGAACATAAAGAAATTTGACAACCGAGGGGCGACCATTCAGTCCATCAAGTCAGTTTGTTTATCTAATAGCTAAGCTGTCTCAATATCTCATCCAGAAAGGACAGACGCATTCAAGTGATAATCATGCATAGGCTTAAGTGAGCAGCATCTTCCATCTGTTGTGTGTACATCACATCCTCGTTCATTGCAGAGCAACCTCACGCACACATCCATGTTGACATGGGAACGATTTTGCAATGTGGGTAGAAAAACTCATGGAGACATAGTGGTGAATGTGCAAGCAACACCCAGAACTCGGAATCTTGCGGCACTATAAATATTATAAATGCTTTGTGTAATCCATCCATCCAATTTGAAAGCCAGATATGGGAAGCCAGGGCATATCCTTTGCAGCAGTACACATATGGTGGCAACCATGATGCTGGTCCACCTTGAGCAAACACCTATAATTCTATAGGACCAAATTAGTGACACCAATGAACAAAACAGACATTCTTGGGGTGTGGAAGGAAAGCACGGCCATTCAGATTTCATTCTTCTCAAGTGACTTGAGGCTGCAAATCAGTCTTTCCCAACCTTTGTTCAGTGGTGGCACACTTACTGTTATTAACAACATCCCAAGACACACCACCGTTCTTCTAACCACAAACACATTATACCTCAGATAGGAGAGGGAGGACTATTGGTGAAGCCGGTAAAACGCTGCTCTGAGATCAACTTTCACGGTCAGGGCACCTAGTGAGCACTTTGGTGGCATCTCCTATACCCACAATCCACCGGCCCTGTGAGACTTACTGGCAGCAGCAAATCCAAGCAAATGGACTGTAGCAGCTAGGAGATGAGTCCAAAGCATTCTAATAATAATAATAATAATAAAAAAAATAATTGTAATACATTTTATGTATATAGCGCCTTTCTAATGCTCAGGGTGCTTACTCTAAATGCTGTATCTTCAACATAGCGATTGTGGAGTTGCTTATATGCCAACGTTTCCAGGTAGTCCTGTCCTCTTCAGACAGGTCTCGAGCTCCTGAGGAGCTTGCCCCCTCTCATGTTCAGACCCAGGTGCGCTAAACTATTATTTCCATGGCACACCTGGGTAGCTCTTATGGCACACCACTGTGCCAAGGCACACTGGTTGAAATTCACTGCTCTAACTTGTGAACCTATGTTCTCTTTTCTCTTGCAGCTCCTGTAGGTGTCTAGACGGAAAGCCGTTTTATTAGAATGTTGGTGGTGCTAGCGTTCATCCTCCTTTTCCATATAGTCTCGGCTATCCTGCTCTTCATCTCCACAATAGATAATGTAAGTAGATGAAAGACTTTCTTTTTTTTTTTTGTTACTTTTTCTTTGCTTTTCTCCTGACTGGCATGGCGCTCAGCTTGGATTTACTCTTCTATAGTGTATGGATTTTATTTCCTAGCAGATTCATTGCCCTGGGTTATGTTTTAAACATTCTACTCCCCTCTCGCAGCCTTTAGGCAGAGGCCTCTATTGTTTTGCTCCAGAGAGACAGGGACGCCAGCTTGGGAAAAAAAAAAAAGACTCCACCGACTTCTACTAATGCATAACAATTTTTAAGGCCAGAGATTCAGAGCATCAAAGGACCTCAATGAGGTGTCAATGGCAGCAGGCCTGATTTCTGGTATTTCATGACTGGTGGAGCGTCTTATTATGGGAATGCAGCGCTTGGCTTATTTACTGAGGCCGTAAAGTAGAATGGCCTGAATGAGGAAAGAGCTCTCCTTACCAGGGTCAAAGTCTCTGAGATATCTATTACAATTTAAATAGTTTCAATAATGAATGATAAACTTCAATTTGAAAATAAAAACAAAAGACAATTTTTTTTTTACTTTTGTTGCAGGCAACATTTCCATTTCACTTAATACTACTGGGAACAGTAGGGGGCGCCACCGAGCTCCCAAACCCCAGACACACACAACCCAACACAACTCTGCATGCAAATGTTTGGATTTTTGAATCCAGACAGCTCAATACAACTACCCTTACAGCCAATATACAGCCTTTAAAGTTCTCACTGTCCCTCTCTCCTCCAAGAGCGTAGCCCACTAGCCCCCCACCCAGCTCCGACTCTGACTCGTCCAAATGAGGCAGCAGGTGTTCTTTTAAGCCCGACCTGGGAATTGCTTGCCTTAGTCATCCAGAGCACTTCTGGGTTGTGCAGAAACCAGGGGACCCCCTCCCCCCCCCCAACAGTTCCCACTGGTGGACCCCAAATATCCCGACAGTGTTGCATTGGTGGACTGCATTTCCCATGCAACCCTGCAGTTGTCCTGATTGGGTTTAGCCCAACACTGCCATCTGCTGTATGGTGGAATGACCTGCTCCTGGTGAATACATTTTCCCAGTTCTTCCACTATGGCCTCCTGGCTGGGTATGAAACCTTCCTTTACCCTAGCCAGGATGTGGGGGCACCCACACTATGTATATGTGGGGTGGCTTTCAAACTGATAAAATGATGGGCCCCTCACAAACTGCCACGTGTGTTAAAAACGATTTTCCAAAGAAAAGCACACAATATATTATGAATGGTGGAAAAGAAGCAGTTGTGAGCAGGAAGACATGTTGGGCTACCACCCCAGTAACCTCATGTAATCATCTCAACAATTAAAACAAACAAGTGCATTTGAATTTCAAGCAATGTTAGTGTCAAAAAAAAGTATAGAGCCTTGATTGCTCCTTTTACTTTTTCAAGACAACCCAAGGTGAGCCGTCTGGTTGTCTCTGTTAATGTTACTCCTGGTAAATGTTGCTAACGTGAACTTTCCAAACCATATTTTAAAGAGCATGACCTTGTGGACGCAAAGAACTGTCCAGTCGCTATAAATAGTTTGCATTTACTCAAGGAGCAGTTTAATGCGGACGTAAATAGCCATGGATAGAACATGATAAAGAAAAATGTACGTGGACCTTAACATTATTTAACATACAGGAGTTGGCAACAGTTGGTTTACAGTGGTGGGTATGGCAGGTTAGGATTATTGGAATAGCTTTATTAATTTTATTAACTCAAAAGAATGTCACAATGGCACGGTGCACTTGGGTATAACCTCTTAAGTGCTCAAATTGTCTAAAAGATATACAGTGTATGGTGTGACAGATTGGGGGTGCTATCGCTCCCTTGAACCCTTGTCCCAGACACCAGATAAAAGTCCAAAAGTAGACTTTATTAATACAGCACATTGCACAAAGCACCCCCCTCTCCACAATACTCATTAAACACAATCACTAATCAATAATACACAATCTTGCACTCCCAGACGCGTTGCCACCCTTCCACCCAGCTCAGCTCGCCGTCTGGGAGCTGCCACAGTCCTTTTATAGTCCGTGACCCGGAAGTGCTTCTGAACCCTCAGCCTATGTGACTTCTTAGCACTTCCGGGTCAGATCAAAACTCTTCCTTTTCTTCATCTCGGAAGCACGTCATTCCTTTTGTCCATGTGACTCAGATGTACTTCCGGGGCATAGGGCAAATAATAGTCTTTGAGTCTCCCTGCCACAACCCCTGGTGGTCCCAATGTTATCCAGCAGGGCTGTGGATGACAACTCCATAGTTCATGATACCCTGCTGGAATTTGGGGCATCTGCATGTTGCAGCGAGGGCTTCCTCTGGCGGCCTGGGGGTATTGGCCGAGATGACAAGCCAACCATAGACCACAATAGACAAAAGTATTGGGCACACCTCAGGTACTTCAGTCAGCCCCACTGCCACTTAGCCATGCTGTCTCCATTTACAAACATTTGTGAAACCAAATGAGTCGTGCCGAAGAGCTCAGTGACTTCAAGTGTGGTACTGAGATAGGATGCCACTTTTGCAATAAGACAGTTTGTGAAATTTCATCTCTACTGAATATTCCATGGCCAACTGTAAGTTTGGATTATTGGAACGTGGAAGCATTTTAGGAACAAAAGGAACTCAGCCATGAAGCTGAAGACCACGTAAAGTCACAGAGCAGGATCAAGCATTTATAAGGTGCATGGTGTGTAAAAGTTGCCTACGCTCTGCTGATTCCATAGCTGAAAAGTTCCAAACTTCCACTGACATTAACTGTGTGGCAGGAGCTTCATAGGGGTTTCCATGGCCGGCAGCTTCATGCAAGCCTGACAACACCAAGTCCAATGCCAACGCTGGATGGAGTGATGGAAACGTGTTCTATGGAGAGATGAATCACGCTTCTCTGTTTAACAGTCAGATGGGAGAGTCTGGGTTTGGTGGATGCCAGGAGAATGTCACCTGCCTGATTGCATTGTGCCAACTGTGAAGTTTGGTGGAGGAGGGATGATGATATGTTGCTGTTTTTAAAGGTTTGGGCGAGGCCCCCTACTTCCAGTGAAGGGTAATCTTAATAGTTAATAACATTTTGGACAACACTGTGCTTCCAACTTTACAGAAACAGTTTGGGGAAGGCCCTTTTCTATTACAACATGGCTGTGCCCCAGTGCACAAAGCAAGGTCCATAAAGACATGATGGGATGAGTTCAGTGTGGAGGAACTTGACTGGCCTGCACAGTTCTGACCAACCCCATCAAACACCTTTGGGATCCACTGGAACGCAGATTGTAAGCCAGGCCAGGCCTTCTCATCTAAAATCAGTGCCTGACCTCGTAAATGCTCTACAGAATGAATGGGCACAAAGTCCCACAGAAGCTCCAAATTCTTGTGGAAAGCCTTTCCAGAAGAGTGGAAGCTGTTATAGCTGCAAAGGGGGGACCAGCTCCATATTAAAGTCTGTGTATTTGAATGTAATGTCATTAAAAGTCCCTGTTGGTGTAATGGTCAGACAGCCTATACTTTTGTCCATATAGTGTATGTGTTTCGCATACTCACAACTGTAAATCTACTTTTGCCCACCCCTGTACAAAGACATGGAGGTCTCAGAGATTAATGAATAAAGGTGTTTAACCCAACAAACTACAGGGAGATTCACTCAAAAGAGGCCCGGAATATTCTGTAATAACTCTTGCTAAGATGAAGCAATCTGAACGAATCAAACTTGTGATATGCTCCTCAGTATATGGAGCTTCGAACAAGCTGGGATGTCCCTGCGTTGGAGTGATGAGGTAGGCACCAGACAGCAGTTACCATGTTTAACCTCCGTTTGCAACTTCTGGGTGAATACCACCCGTACCCCTTCACTCAGTCACTCAACTTCTCATCAGGATGGTGGTGTACAGTATTGAGCTGCACGTCTTCATGGTGAAAACCTTTTGGGTCACCAATTTGTTTAAGCGATGTCAGAATCAACCGGATGATAGTGAGTTAACGGAAGGTTACTTCCAGCAAGATGGAGCAATGTGTCACACATCAGCAAGGAGCATGGCATGGCATGTCCTTCTTCGGCAACAAGGGAATTTCACAGGGGCTTTGGCCACCATGGTCACCGGATCTGACACCACCAGAATTCTTTCTTTGGGGTATGCTCAAAGGAAAAGTCTACCGGAACAAGACCTTGCGCTGTGGAAGAAAGCATCCAGTGTGAAATTGTTGCTATTCCCCCCAAGACACTTGCCAATATGTTCAGGAACATGGAGCACCGCATCAAAATGTGTCTGGCAGAAAACAGAAACCACTTCCAGCATCTCATGTAATGAAATCGATTACACAAACGTCAAGTTATAGAGCGTATTTTTTGGGTCAGATTGCTTCATCCTAACTGCAGTTACAACAGAATATTCCGAGCCTCTTTCGAGTAAATCTCCCTGTAGCATATTGAACCAACGTCGTTTCTGGGAGATCCTCTCAAACTCCAGTGTGCAGGCCACCCACCTCAGACTGGGGTGACGGTTTACCCTTCAGCACAATAATAACCCAAAGCATACAGTCAGGACAATGCTGGAGGGGCTTCAAGACAAATCTCTGACTGTCCTTGAGTGGCCCACAGAACGTGTGTGGAGAGTCCTGTAGATGAGCAGCTTACAGACGCTTCCCATCCAATCTTGGACTTGGGAAGACAACAACAACAACAACATTTATTTATATAGCACATTTTTATACAAAAAAATGTAGCTCAAAGGGCTTTACAAAATGAAGAATAGAAAAATAGAAGACACAATAAAAAATAAACATAAGTCAACATTAATTAACATAGAATAAGTAAGGGCCGATGGACAGGGTGGACAGAAAAAACAAAAAAAAAAACTAAAAAAAATAAAATCTGTAGGGGTTCCAGACCAAGAGACCTCCCAGTCCCCTCTGGGCATTCTACCTAACATAAATCATAAAGTCCTCTTTATATTTAGGGTTCTCATGGAAGGACCTGATGATGATGGTCATGTAGACTTCTGGCTTTCAGTCCATAAAATAATAATAATAATAGATTTTATTTATATCGCGCTTTATATTTAACAATCTCAAAGTGCTACAAAAGAAGAATAAAAATTAACAAACAAAAAATCTATAGAAATAAATTAACAGAAAGCCTTTCTAAAAAGATAAGTTTTAGGCTTTGTTTGAAGGCATCAATCGACTGTGGGGCTCTCAAGTAGTCGGGGAGGGAATTCCACAGCCTCGGCGCCACCGAAGAAAAGGCTCTATCACCCATAGTGCTAAGTTTAGTTCTGGGAACTTGAAGAGTGTTGGTATGCACAGAGCGGAGGGTGCGTGAGGAAGTATGAGGGATAAGGAGTTCCTGTAAATACAGGGGAGCAGATCCATAGATGCACTGATGGGTAAGGAGGGAAACCTTGTACTCAATTCTAAGTGGTACAGGGAGCCAGTGAAGGGTTTTCAAGATAGGAGTGATGTGGTCATGCTTTGCACCCTCATCAGGATCCTGGCAGCTGTTCTGAATGTACTGGAGTCTCTGGATACTCTTGCCAGGAATCCCAATGAGGAGCGCATTACAGTAATCCAGCCTGGACGAGACAAAGGCATGGACAAGCCTCTCTGCATCTGCCAGGGTAATTGTTGGACGGAGTTTAGCAATGTTCCTGAGATGGTGAAAAGATGACTTACAGAGATGTTTAATGTGGGTGTCAAAAGTTAGTTGAGAATCCATTTTAACACCCAAGTTTGTAACAAATGTAGAAAGAGGTATCTTTTTTCCAGAGAAGGTGATACTGGTGATGGTAGTGGAACGAAGCTGGTGTGGTGTGCCAACTAAAATGGCTTCTGTTTTAGATCTGTTTAGCTGAAGGAAGTTGAGCCTCATCCATGCCTCTATTTCCTCCAAACAAATAGTCAGTGCAGATGTTGGCAGAGGAGCAGTAGAGGAGGTGGGAGTAGTCCTAAGATAAAGCTGAGTGTCATCGGCATAACAATGAAAAGAAAACCATGTCTGCTAATGACACTTCCAAGGGGGAGCATATAAATGTTGAAAAGGATGGGGCCCAACACAGAGCCCTGTGGAACACCACAGGTAACATTATGGGTGTGAGATTTTGCGCTGCCAAGTGCGACATACTCAGTTCTACCGGTCAAATAAGATGTAAACCAATTTTGAACAGTTCCTGAAAGTCCAAGGGTGTATTGCAGACGGTGAAGAAGAATATCATGATCAATTGTATCAAAAGCAGCTGTCAGGTCAAGGAGAATGAGTAAAGAAGGAGAACCAGTATCTGCTGACATCAGAAGGTCATTTGTGACCCTGACCAGGGCTGTTTCGGTGCTATGGCCAGGGCGAAAACCAGACTGAAACTTTTCAAACAGATTATTCAGTTTGAGATGATCACGAAGTTGTACTGCAACTATTTTTTCCAGAACTTTAGAAAGAAATGGAAGATTAGAGATGGGTCTATAGTTAGACAGAACTTCAGGATCCAGGGTGGGTTTTTTTAGTAGTGGTCTGATGACAGCAGTTTTTAGTGCTGATGGAATATGGCCAACCAAAAGGGATTGGTTTATAATCCTGGTGATAAGTGTAGAAATAGCAGAAATGTTGGCCTTCAGCAAGGCTGAGGGAAAAGGGTCCAGGTAACTGGTAGACGGTTTCATTTTCCTGATGACGTCCTCCACCTCTTCCCGTGTGGCAACAGAGAAGGAGCAAAGGGGCTGGACAGTCTCAGGCAGCTGGTCGATAGTTGAGGATAACAGAAAATCCATGGTAGAGAGGTTTAAGCGAATGTTATAAACCTTTTGTCTGAAAAAATTGATATGCAGATTACACCTCTCATCAGTGGCCTCGGAATGAGCACATGAAGGAGGTTTAAGAAGATGATTTATAGTAGAAAAAAGTTTTTTTGGATCCCTGGAGCTATTTGTAATGATGGTAGAATAGAATCTGGACCGTGCAACCTTCAAAGCTTCCGCATACGCCCTTCTATGTTCCCTATAGGCCTGTTTGTGAACAGTCAACCCAGAAGCCAATCAATGTTGGAGCATCATGATGCTTTGAGTAGGTGCGCCGCCACCACAAAGAAACCGGAAAAAGAAACAGAAGAGAGAGTAGGGGTCAGTACAGATTTTAGAGCCACTATGAATAGTTATTATGAAGAATTGAACATACAGAGTATCAGTATTAAGTTAAAGTGAAGTTATGAGAAGGCCATGTTAAAGTAATGTGTTTTCAGCAGTGTTTTAAAGTGCTCCACTGTATTTGCCTGGCGGATTCCTATTGGCAGGCTATTCCAGATTTTAGGTGCATAACAGCAGAAGGCTGCCTCACAACTTCTTTTAAGTTTAGCTTTTGGAATTATAAGGAGACACTCATTTGAGGATCTAAGGTTACGATCTGGAATATAACGTGTCAGGCATTCCGATATATAAGATATATAAGACCTGCCAGAAGGAATGGGGTAAACTGCCCAAATCCAGGTGGGCAAACCTACCCAAGACGACTTGATGCTCTGTTATCTACGACATACTGAATTAAGGGTCTGCGTACTTTTATGAATGAGGGATTTGAGCTTTTAATACATTTTAAACCTTTCTTAAAAACTATTTTTAATTGTCATCATGGGTTCTTCAGTATAGTATAGATTGATGGGCAAAAATGGCACAATTACCCCTGTAGCCAGCAGGAGGTGCACCAGCTGCTCAAACCTGACACAAGCAGGCACCAGGTTTCACAACACAGCACACATTTATTATGAGGGGAAACGCTTCCCAGTCATTCCCATTAGAAGCACATTACATAAGCACAAGCACAAGTACAATGCAATACAGTGCTTTTCTTTTCTTCTTTCTTTTTCTCTCTTTCTCTCTCTGACTTGTTCCTCTTCTTTGCCTCCACTCCTCCTTCGGCAAGCTTCGTCTTCCTCCCTCCCGACTCTGACTCCTTTTAAGGAGCCACACCTGGGAGCCCTCCGGGTGGCCCATAAGCACCTTCCAGCAGGTGTGGGGGAAGCCCAGCATCGTAGGGCTCTGCAGTTCGATAGCGCCCCCTGCCGGCACCCACAGAACCCAACAGGGCTGCAGTGAACTCCAACTCTCAATTGCCATTTAGGAAACTGCAACACCACATCCACCCAGGGGGGACTGCCCTCTAGCACCCTCCCGGGGGAGACAATGTCTCTTGAGCCCGCTCTCTCCCCGGGTCCTTCCATCATATAGGCATCCCGGCCAAGCAAGGGCCCCGTCTGTCCACCACACACCCCATTAAAAATAAAATGTACATCACAATAAGGTGTGCAGAAAGTGAAGGGGTCAGAATACTTTCTTTACTGTCAAGGAAAATGTGGCCATCTCACTCCCCAGTTACAGTCTCTCTGAGCACATCCTTTTACCTAACTTGTGCTCCAAATGTACAAAACAGACATAAACAATTGAATTCTTATTGATCTGTTCTCCTGTAGTGTCCCGGCACACTGTATTTTACTAGACTCAGTGTGGCCTAGTGTGTAAGATGCCAGACAATATCGAACCATTAGGATGCCGGGTCAGTCCCCACCACTTTCACATATCAGATTTTCAAAATTAAAAGAGGACTGCATTAGAGTGCAGGCAATGTGGCTTAGTGTGTAAGGCACTGGACCATAAAGCGTGCGGCTCGTGTTCAATTCCCACCATTGACTCTGACTTGGCCACTTAACCTAGCAGAGCTTCAGCTGTTGAAAAACAATTTTTCTGCACCTGTGAAGGTCCTCGGGGTGGTGTTAACATCGCTTAGTGTGGTCTAGTGTGAAAGGCACTGGCCTGTAAAGCACAAGAGATATCAGACAAATGAATACACACAAGCCAAATTATAAGTGATGTTTAATGTGTTAAGTAGTGGTCTCAAATGTCCATCGGTCAGACTGTTTAAAGTACGGGTGCCGGATTATGAAGGATGTTAGAAGGCACACACTTTAAACAACGCCTATAAGAATACATCTCTAATTAGGAGTCTGTTGCACTCTCGATTGCTACTTTGTTGTGTATTTGCAAACTTTAAAAAAAAAAAAATACACCTCCAGTGTCCTTAAGGGTAAAAAGAAGGCAGTCGTAGATTACAGGGGTCTTTTAAGGTGGTATAATGTGTACAGAAGACACAGCTGAACTGCAAAAGCACTCACTGTTACCAATCCTGAGCAGCATTGGCTGATACAGTGAAGCAGCATTGAGCTTTTGTGCTACACACAGTCGTCTAAACACTGCCACCTACTGCCTGACACCTGCCTTACAGGTTGAATCCTCTATTAAATACAAATAAGGGAAAAAAGGGAAATTTGTCCTAAAAATCTGCATTAAATGTACAGGTACCTGATGTTTCAGCTAACACAGAATATGACAGACAAGAAATGTTTTTTATTTACCTTAGTTTTAAAATATGTTGTGTTATACAATGAAAAGGTATAAAAATCTATTTAGGAAATCTTAGGAGTTACTGGGGCTTAGCTAACACATGTTTCCATTTTCATAAACTGGCTTCTTCCAATCCATTGTTTAGGAATGCCGGATCCCATCCTAGCACCTTTAATCTATAAGGGTACTCTCACCAATAATGGACAAATAAAAAATTGCAAACTAATAGCCGCTTTGGGGGGAAAGTGAAGGACAAGAAGAGACCACTAACAGAAACAGAGTAAGTGAATGTGCAGTCCCCACACAGGCTGGGAACTCAATTCGTGAATCCAGGTATTTTTATTGGGGAGGCAGCTGAAATAAGCAAGGCCCTTAATCGGAATATTGCACCAGGGGTACTGTACAATGGCTGACCCTGTGCTCTAACCCCCAAAAGTCAGGTGAAAACACAATTTCCCCTTGAGAATTAATATAGTATATCAAAAAAAAGCACTACCATGCCACCTGTCTGCTATTTTGCTTACCTTATTATTTGGAAGGACACTGGTACAGTGGTTGGTTCTGAGCCAGCATCCTGGCTTCAAATCCCATAACACAGTCAGTGTCTGTGGTTGTTGTGCCTTCTCTTGGTTTTTTTCCCACAAGCCCCACAAGTTCAAGGCGTGAAAGTTGGGTTTACTGGTGGCTCCAAACTGACAAAATGATTTTAGAAGTTTGGGGCACCTGAAGGTAATGCCCAAGTGATTGAATAAACAAAAAAAACATGCAATGAATGGGGAGACATATTCTTCAGATGGAAGTCGTATATGGTCCGACTCCAAAATGGAGGTGGAGCTGAGGCTCGGCACATTTCTGATGGAAGTGTACAATAAGAATTTCAATATGAAATCAACAAGGCTGCCATGTGCTTTGTTTCGATTTTCTTACAAATGCTTTTTTATTTAATAGTCATGTGTAAACTTTCTTTAAAATTTACTTTCCATATACAGGGTGGTCCAGATCTAATTATGCAGATCCAGATCATCTGGATGACTTTGATTTATGCGGGGACAGTTCCAGTTCAGCGCAAAGACGATTCTTCTTGTCGTCAGTTTGCACACTTCTCGATGGTCCGGGATTTTTCGGGTGATTTTCTATGTATTAAACTTAATAAGTTATAGCATAATGAAAATTGCATAATTAGATCAGGACCACCCTATACAGTGCAGTACTCCTTTCTAACTTTGTTTATGTGTGTGTATATGGCATATGCATATACTGCATAATATATATATATATATAAATATATATATAAATTACATATATATATATAACATTAATATACCTTTTGATAGGTAAAATTTATTGCATTGTTATGTATATTCTGATTCTTTCCAAAGCGTATCATGGATATCTGAGGATAGCAGAGCCTTACTGGAAATTGGAGGCATTTCAATTGAAATGGGAGATCAGAGGGTATAACAGGTGTGCCAGGAATACATTCAGAGTGTGGCGCTCTGCTGGTTTTTTTTTGTAGCTGCCTTCACACAGCTTCTCCGCTGCTTTATAAACGAACGCCATATATGGCCGTTGTTTCTCTTTGCTTCGCGATTCTATACTGTTTTATTGTTCGTTTATTACGATTCTTATAGTTATTGTGTAGCTATTCGAGACTTACTTTACTGTTCAGGTACCCATTTCCTTTATTTAATCCGCGGCTTGTACGTTATTTTTTGTTCGTTTATTATGATTATAGATATTTATTGATTCCCTTCTTTAGCTGACTGCCTGCTCATATAAGACGCTCCGCTGGTTTTTTGTGAAACAGCCTTTACACAGCTTCTCCGCTGTTTTATAAATGAACAACATATAAAGCCATCACCTTGTCAATTGTGTAATGCGTTTTTTGAACAGGTTTAATGAATGGAAGTTCACGTGAGCTGCTCTCTTGTATGATGTTGCGATGTCCACGGCTTTATTTAATGTTAGCTAAGACCCGGCACTTAAAAGTTTCTCGCCACAGCAATTTTAAGTCCGTTACAAAGTGATCCAAAGTCTCGTTTATACCTCGTGTCTTCTCATTAAACTTGTATCTCACAAATCAAGTATTCGACGTTTTTCTTCAGCGCTCTTTGGGAGCTCTTCCTTCTTTTCTATGTACTGCGGTCACAGTCAGTTCACGTGATTATGTGGGAGGCGTGATGATGTCACACGCAGCTCCGCCCCCCCCCACGGCCATCGAGGCTAACGTCCATTACAGTATATGGAGAAAAATAGGTTCCAGTTATGACCATTAGGCGTAGAATTTCAAAATGAAACCTGCCCAACTTTTGTAAGTAAGCTGTAAGGAATAAGCCTGCCAAATTTCAGCCTTCTACCTACACGGAAGTTGGAGAATTAGTGATGAGTGAGTGAGTGAGTGAGTAAGTGAGGGCTTTGCCTTTTATTAGTATAGATATATATTAGTCAGTCAATCAGTCATTGTCTAACCCGCTATATCCTAACACAGGGTCACGGGGGTCTGCTAGAGCCAATCCCGGCCAGTGACCCTTCTTCCCAGTAAAGCACATATTAACTAAACCCACAAATCTTTAAGATGTAGCAGTCCCAGAGTACCTATAGAGAAACCACCCCTCCACAGGGAGAACGTGTTGAAGTCAGGTTGGAGGTGTGAGGCAGCAGCACCAGATGCTGTGCCACCCTCTTTTAAGTTGTCTGAAAGCTTATTGCATTGCTTTTACAAAATTCTGTTTTGCTCACCCTCATAGTGAGCGGCACTATATCAAATTAAGACTGACAGATGGGTCCATATAGCAGAGTCTTGGACTGATTACATGGAAACCCAGCTAATGTTCATCTGTTACTTTCTTCTTGCAGGCCTGGTGGGTAACTGGAAATGTCTACACTGATATCTGGCAATTCTGTAATAGCACAAATTATTGTATTTCATACAGAGACTCATATGGGGGTAAGTAGGTTGTAAATCTTTGTTTTTGCAATATTAATTATTACTTTCTGTATGTTCACATTCTGGGATGCACTTTGTGAGCCCATTTTATTTGCATATTATATAATATTACAGCAAAATATTTCCTTTTTTTCTGTCATTACTTTTGAACTGCAAAATTGTTTATTAGTTTTGTTGGTCACTTTGAGATAATGATACATAAAATTTCAATTAAAATACATGGCAGCACCCTGGAGAACAGAGGACAGCTTCTCAGACCTTAGTGATTCAGTCATTGTGTCCAAATTTTTCACTTAACAGTTTCAGGCTTGTTTTATTTGTGTTTATCAAGAACTTTAACTGACAATCTTATAGGAAATGATATTCTGTTAAAGACTGGCTTTCATTGGCTGCCATTATTAGAGCAAGACAGGCAATGGATGTGCAGGTATTGTATGCAATAATTACAGTTTAGAGTCCCAAAGACAAAAATAATTGTTTTATGAGTGAATTTTCCTTTCTTTTTTATGGTGTCAGATCACTTGCTTTGGAAAGATATCAACCATCTATCAGTTTAGAGAGCATTTAAATTCACTTCAGGATAGAGGAGTGCTTCAGACCCTTCACTTTTTAAACATTTTGTTATGTTTCATTTTTCAAGCAATACACAACACTCCAGAAAGGCAAAATGAAAAACAGGGTTTTAATTTTTTTTTGAGAATTTTTAAAAAAATAAAAACCTGAAATATCCCATTGACACAAGTACTAACACTCTTCACTCAGTACTTAGCTGAAGCCCCTTTGGCAGCGATTCCAGCCTGAAGTCTTCTTGGGTTTGAGATGACAAGCTTCACACACCTGCATTTGGAGAGTTTCTGCCATCCTTCTCTGCAGATCATCTCAAGTTCTGTCAGGTTAGATAGAGACCATCAGTGGACAGCTGTTTTCAGGTCTATCCAGAGTGGGTTCAAATTTGAGCTCTGGCTGAGCTATTCAAGGACATTCCCTAAGCCACTCCTCTATTGTCTTTATTTAGTCTTTAGGGTCATTGTCCTGTCGAAAGGTGACCCTTAAGCCCAGTCTGAGGACCTGAGCACTCTGGGATAGGCTCTCATTAAGGATATCTCTGTACTTTGCTTCATTCGGCTTTCCCACAATCCCATGCAGTCTCCCAGTCCCTGCCACTGAAAAACAATCCCACAGCTTGACCGTGCTTCACCACTGGAATGGTGTCTGTGTGTACAGACAGTAAGTGGGCTGGATATTGAACCCTAGAGCCATCAGTGAGCATTTATAAGCACTGCACTATGCATAATAAATAGTGTGTTTTATTTCATTTCCTGTGAAGTAGATTAGATTAAGTGAGTTTAGGGAAATAAATGAATTAATACATTAGTTGTCTATACAGACAGCCTGGAAATGGAACCCAGATCCCCGGAGCAATTGGACATCAGTGATAGTTACAGTGGGAGATATGAAATAAAGTGCACTTGAATTCATTTCTTGTGAATCTGATGAGATTATGTGACTTTAGGAAAACTAAAGAATGAATAAATTATCTGTCTGCATAGGAAGGACTAGGCTAGCAATTGAGCTCACAAACCCCAGAGCCATGAGAAAGCACTGATGAACGATCTCTTTCTTATATTAAAATCACTTAATTTTATTTTACTTTAATCTCTGTGAACTTGATGAGATCAGAGGGTGTTTAAGAAAATAAACCATTCAATAAATTATTCCTTCACAGATATTCTGTCAAGGTTGGCAATTGAACTCAGGTCCTTAAAGAGAAGGCAGTAACAATCTCTGTGCCACCCATAATGAACTTATTTTATTTTATCCTCTGTAAACCTAATACCATTAAGTGAGTAATGGAGAAGGAATGAATAAAAATATTATCTAATATTTGTTCAGGGTTTTCTTGTAGTATTCACATTTTTGTATTTTTATTCTGGTTTATGGTCGCTTATTATATTTCAATGTTTTATATATCCTGTACTAATCTATATTTAGTATTTATGCAGGTATCATTTGTATCCACTATTTTATATGTCCTTTTGTTCTTTCTAAATTTTTTTTGAAGTGCTTTTAACCAACGAAATTACACTATATAAATATTACAGTCATCAGTCAGTCATTTTCCAACCCGCTATATCCTAACACAGGATCACGGGGGTCTGCTGGAGCCTGTCCCAGCCTGCACGGGGTGCAAGACAGGAACAAATCCCAGGCACGGCGCCAGCCCACCGCAGGGCACACACACCCACACACCAAGCACAATTTAGAATCGCCAATCCACCTAACCTGCATGTCTTTGGACTGTGGGAGGAAACCCACACAGACATGGGGAGAACATGCAAACTCCACGCAGGGAGAACCTGGGAAGCGAACCCAGGTCTCCTTACTGCGAGGCAGCAGCGCTACCACTGTGCCACCATGCCACCCCACTATATAAATAAATACTACTACTACTATTACTACTAATTATCCATCCATCCATTTTCTAACCCGTTGAATCCGAATACAGGGTCACGGGGGTCTGCTGGAGCCAATCCCAGCCAACACAGGGCACAAGGCAGGAACCAATCCTGGGCAGGGTGCCAACCCACCGCAGATTACTACTAATTATTATTATTATTATTATTATTATTATTATTACAGGGAGTCTTCGGGTTACGACACAGTTCCGTTCCTACAACAGTGATGTAACCCAAATTTTGGTGTAAGTCGAAACACACCCTAGCCTAAGTCACTTACCTATCTAAACACATTTGCAAAATCATAATCTAGAGCATAAAAACACAACTAAGCCACAGAAAAAGAAAAAGGACATAAATATACTGTACTGTACACCGTACTGTAGTAAAAGAAAAAATGAGTGTAAAAAAATCCTTACCTTTATTCCTTCTGAGTCTCAAGTTTTTTAAGTTTTTATGGGAGTGAGTGTTGTAAACTCGAAACGTTGTATGTCGAGACGTTGTAACCCAAGTACCCCCTTCTGTATCTGTGCACAAGGACAGGGAGCAGATATAAAGTTGAACTCCGGTCCCTAGAGCTGTGTGTGAGCAGTGAAAAGCACATCACTATCTGTAACAAATATCATTTATTTTATTTCATTTCTTGTGATGTTGATCGTACTGAGTTTAGAAAAATAGATAAATGAATGTACACGGTATGACCTGACCATCACACCTACATGAGCTTGTTGGACACTCCATTCCAAAACCATAGGCATGTATAAGGAGTTGGCACCTCTTTAGTGGCCTCCACTCTTCTGGGAAGGCTGCCTATCATATTTTGGAATGTGCCTGTGGGAATTTGTGCCCATCCAGCCAAAAGAACATTAGTGAGGACACATGGTGGATGAGAAGACGTGGTTAGCCATCAGTGTTCAAATTCATCCTAGACTACTTGAGGTTCCCAATGTCTTTTTGGACCTGGCTTTGTTCATGGGGGCACAGCTGTGCTGGAACAGAAAATGGCCTTCCCCAGTATGTTTCCACCAAGTTGGAAGTGCACAATTGTGTAAAATATTTTTGCATGCCATAGCATTAACATTACATATCTGGGTCACTATATATATTGTGGTTGACAGCTGGGGCTCTTGCCCAGCCAGGACACCTTGAAGATGGAAGGACCGGGAGAGAGATAATACATCCCTTGGAACACGAGAGGGCAGCCCTATGGTTTGCATCGGGCCACGGGATTGGAGCTTGGAAGCCCAACCCTGCTGGGGCCCGTGGCCACTGCCAGGGGTCACCTGCCCAATTGCAGAGCCCTGGACGGCAGCACTTCTGTCACACTTGGAAGAGCTGCCAGAAGAAGATCCGAGGTCACCTGGAGTCCTTACAAATGCCCGTGCAGCACTTCTGCCACACCCGGGAGTGCTGCCAAAAGCTAATGGAAGTTCATCAGGAGTGGGCAAGTGGAGGAGTATAGGAACCTAATCAAGGACTTTGTTAAATGGTGCGACTCAAACCACCTCTAACTGAAAACCAGCAAAACCAAGGAGCTGGTGGTGGATGTTAGGAGGCCCAGGCCCCTCATGGACCCCGTGATCATCAGAGGTGACTGTGCAGAGGGTGCAGACCTATAAATACCTGAGAGTGCAGCTGGATGATAAATTGGACTGGACTGCCAATACTGATGCTCTGTGCAAGAAAGGACAGAGCTGACTATACTTTCTTAGAAGGCTGGCATCCTTCAACATCTGCAATAAGATGCTGCAGATGTTCTATCGGATGGTTGTGGTGAGCGCCCTCTTCTATGCGGTGGTGTGCTGGAGAGGCAGCATAAAGAAGAGGGACACCTCACACTCGGACAAACTGGTGAGGCAGGCAGGCTCTATTGTAGGCACGGAGCTGGACAGTTTAACATCTGTGGCAGAGTGACGGGCGCTGAGCAGACTCCTGTCAATCATGAAGAATCCACGGCATCCACTGAACAGGATCATCTCCAGACAGAGGAGCAGCTTCATCAACAGACTGCTGTTACCAACCTGCTCCACTGACAGACTGAGGAGATCGTTCCTCCCCCACACTATGCGACTCATCAATTCCACCCTGGGGGGGTGAACGTTAACATTACACAAAGTTATTGTCTGTTATACCTGCATTTTTATCACTCTTTAATTTAATATTGTTTTTTTATCAGTATGCTGCTGCTGGAGTATATGAATTCCCCTTGGGGATTAATAAAGTATCTATCTATCTATCTATTTGGAGCACTTCCGGGTGCAGTATAAAAGGGGCCCCCTTACTCCATTTAGGGAGCCGGAGATGTGAGGTGGAGAACAGGGCTTCTGTGGAGGAGTGAAGGCGGCAGAAGAAACATAGAAGGAAGAAGGAGAAAGAAGAGAGAAAAAGGGACTGAGTAATAATTGTAGGCATCTGGTGCTGTGTAAAGGAAAGAAAGGCAAATAAAGCGTGTATGCTTGGGACTTGTGTGTCACTGTGCCTGTCTGCGTTGGGGCTGATCTTCCACAATATATATATACTGTATATATATATATATATATATATATATATATATATATATATATATATATATATATATATATATATATATATATATATATATAATGACCCATGGGTGAGTGAGATGGTGGAATGGAGTTGGCCACTTTACACCAGAGTGGTGGGATGGGGTCCTAAAAGTTAAAGTTGGCTTCTTCAGCCATCATTTCCTTCACACCGCTCAGGTCTTCAGCATCAGCACCAATTTTTTGCTGCTTTGTCCACTGATACACCCCACCTGGCTCTAACTCAGTCTGCTCACCCAGAGTCAGAGGTAAGCCAGATGCCACACTTTTCCCCAACTTAGGGAGCCACCTCAAAGCTAGGGTCCACTTTCAAGGCTCACCGGTGGCCAAACATCAGGGCCGATGGGCTTTAGCAGCCAGTACATATTATCAAAGTGATTCTTTAGTTGCTCAAGGGGCTATTTTTATAACCAGCTTCTCCAGGTATAGGACAGTACGTGACAACATGAGGAGTGTGTCCTTTTCAGGTCCGGACCCAGGGAAACTACCCAATTTTCCATCATTACAGCCAGTAACAAGGGCAGTAACTGAACCCAGGTTAGATTTGTGATACTACAGCACCATACTCTTTGTGAAGTCCAGTCTGCAAATTCTTTAATTTGTAGGATGAAGGTAGGAGAAGAAGGATGTCAATATTGACACCAGTGGACAAAGAAACAGGCAGATAGGATCACAGGATTAACTAGGGATGTGACATACACTGTGCTAGTGACAAGCTAATGGTGATTGGCATAATGAAATTGGTGTAAAAAATGCAAGGTATTTATCTGGGAATTGCATTATCTGGACCATGTCTCAAGTGGATTTTTATACTTCATTTTACAGGTTATATTGAAGCAATCCAAGCAACGATGATCCTCGCCACCATCCTCTGCTGTGTTGCTTTCTTTGTCTTCATTCTTCACCTTTTCCGATTGAAGCTAGGTGAACGATTTGTGTTCAGCGCCATCATTCAGCTCTTGTCGTGTAAGTCACTCTTCTTTAACAAAGCGTTTTTGAAGCTCATTGCCCCAGAGCATTGCCAGGTGTATGAAGGGATACCACAGTGTGCTGCTCTTCAAAAGGAATTTGTCCTTGAATAGTGGCACCATTAACTCTATAGCATATGGCAGATTTTTTAAGATAGTCATTTCCTGGTATAATTAATTCTTATTATTCAGGTCTGCAACTTATTCCTTTTCCGCTAAAACAATTCATCTTTAGATCTTGGATATTTGGGTTTTGTGTACTTTTGGAAGCATTTGTGTTATTTTACAGGTTGTTACTTTTAGGTTTTTCACTCCAAGTTTTCGTTTTGGACTCATTATTATTCCCCTCCTTAATCCACAATAAAATTCTGACTCAATGCTGTGCCTTCTGGGTACTTTTTGACCCGATTCTGTCACCCCTTTTTAGGAGCATTTTACATAAATTTTTTCACCATGAACCTGTTTTTATTGAGTGATCATCTTAACCCGTATTACCAATGATCCCAAGTTTTCGAACAGATGACATTTAGGATGTCTATATGGGTTGTGAACAGACAAACGAAAATAAAAAAATCCACTAAAGTATACAAGGGAGACCCACACATTTCTGGAATTGACCAATAGCACAGTAGTAGGGTTTAGTTCTTTAATATGTTGCTAAGTATCATATCATATACCTACAGTCTGGTTAATCAGAGGCATTGAGCTAAGGTGATCAAATGTGCATTTCCGCCATCGTACATGTGACTTCAGTGATATTTTTTCTCCAAGCCACCATGGCAGATTTTCAAGAGACGATGATGAGCATGTTTTTTTAATGTTACTGAAATTTTTCATAAAGATTTTGTTCCCAATGAACAGGGCCGGATTAAGACGAAATTTTTCTCGTCATTGGTGCACGTGCATTCGACACTCACCATACATGCGCACTCAGACAGACCAAGGAGCCTTAATTGCTTGCGACGCAACCAGCCAGCCTTTATTGAACATGAATAATAATAACGACGTAGTATCGTAACAACTCGAGATTAACATCAAACTATGTAACATCAACATTCAATAGCAATCGTCTGAAAAGTGCACTTAATGCAGAAAACCTAACAATGAAATATGCAAAATTTTGCAATTCTCTTATGAAACAGAGTAAGAAAAAATCAATTTGCAGAGACATTGGGTCAAAGTGACTCAGTTCAGGCTCTTGAGGGTAAAAATTTGTCCACGATTTAAATTTCATAATAGACCAGAATCCTGTCGAGGATTTTAAAAACTCTAAACATCCATGCCGGGCCTGCAGGCAGGCTTTTAGTTTTACCTTTACAGATAACCGTTTAAATAGCCATTGATTTTTACTGCAAAACTAACTTTCAAGGTGAAAAATTTACTACGTGGCACTTACCGAACAATAATAAAGTGGCAAGAATTGCCAAGATATTGCAAAAAATATTAAAAGTAAACTGTTTAACGTAAAATTGATAGCATTAACTTGAAATCTTCGGTTAACAATAAACACAACAACCTTGTAGTTACGTCACAGCGCAAAGAACAATAGTAACTGTATAATAAGTAACGCTGTCTCTAGGCGTCTGAAAGTCGGACTCCAAATTTCATTCTAAGAATTATTTTGAGGTTAATATAGCAAAGGAAAACTGTTCAGCTTCTGGAAAATTCTCGTCTGTTTTCATCTGGGCCTATTTCAGGAATGGGCCTAATGCTGCAGCATCAATAGCACCCACCTTAATCCGGCCCTGCCAATAAACAGACTGATATTAAATGATATTACTTTGAAATGCTGAGGCATCAATGGGAAAGCATCACGAAATAAATATATGAAGAAGTGGTGCACACAAAATTACATTTTGCACCACAACGACTCACGTGAACTCACCACGCTTATAAAAAGTTTTTGACAGAAAACAACTGTGTTTGTTGCTTTGCACCTACCGTATTCATCAGATCTTGCTCCCTGTGGCCTCTTTTCTACTCTTGAAATGAAAGTTGACATTAAAGGGAAGAAGATTTCTAACATGGAAAAAAATCCAGGAAAAAGCAGGGGTCTAGTAGGCATGGTAACAAACAGTGAGTACAGGAATGTTTCCAGGAATAGGAGAAGCACCAGGAAAAATGTATTACATTTCAAGAAGAGTATTTTGAAGGGAGCTAAAAGAGAACTGCTGAATGTTTTATAATAACAGTTAACAATTTAACAATTCTGCTTCCCCCTTCCCTTGTATGGCGGGTCAAAATTGACCCAAAGGACATGCCAGCGTTCAAAATATGTAGCAGTTGTACAACAATGTGACATTTAGAAACTGTTTTGCTTTTTGTAAAGTTAAGGTACTTTACTTAAAGCCTGCACATTTCTGAGATGAAAATATGCTATTTAAAATGTTTTATGAATGGTAAACAAACTACCTTAAATAATCAGAAAACACTGTTGTTCTATCGAAACACTAGCAGATAAACTTTGTGAGCAAAAACTGAGAGAACAAGATGGTCAGAACCAAACGTTTACGCGTAAAAAGAGCATAATGACAAACTTGGAATATTTCAGAGATTTGGTATCCACAGGGCGGTTAAGGATTTGCACTCATAGCCATCCTTTTAACCTGTCGCATCAATCACACGTTGGTCCTGACCTCAGTGGCCACGCCCATAGCAACACTGTATGCAGACCTAACAACAGAAATAAACACCTAAATCATACCAAATCTTACACCATTAAAATCAAAGGTGGCTCAAAACTGACCCAATAGCATGGCAAGGTAAAAAGCTGTACAGCCTCTTTTTTTTAACGTTTTATTAATTTGGGGAAATGTGCCTAATGTCACAAAGTTTTATTTTGCACAGGTCAAATTTAGGGTGCTTTTTACTCATTTTTAAACACAAGAAAAGGCTTGAATTTAACCCACTCATGTTATGATGGTTAAACGAAACTGATTCTGTGTTTACATTTAAATTGCAGTTTTGTCACCTTTATCTTTGAAAGAGCCTCTTCTCTTATTTAACTTGCAGATTTTTTGACAGCTATGCTTTTGCCTATTTTCTTAATTAATTAAGTTTTGTAATTATTGGGTAAGAGATTTTTAAACATTTCCATGGCCTTTTCTCTCTTTTTCTATTGCCTCTAATTATAACACAAGCTTTGTCTGGTGTATCTAAGCTGGCATTTGATAACTCTTCCTTATAAAAATGAGTTGGGTAATATAAAAGAACATTAGAACACTCTAGACGAGAACAGGCCATCCAATTATTTCTTCCAAAAAAACATCAAGTCGAGTTTTGAAAGTCCCTAACGTCTTAGTGTCTACCACACTACTTGGTCTCTTATTCCAAGTGTCTATCGTTCTTTGTGTAAAGAAAAACTTCCTAATGTTTGTGCGAAATTTACCCTTAACAAGTTTCCAACTGTGTCCCCGTGTTCCTGATGAACTCATTTTAAAATAACAGACTCGATCCACTGCACTAATTTCCTTCATTATTTTAAACCCTTCAATTGTGTCATCTCTTAATCTTCTTTTGCTTAAACTGTAAAGGCTCAGCTCTTTTAATCTTTCCTCATAACTCAACCCCTGTAGCCCCTGAATCAGCCTAGTCGCTCTTCTCTGGACCTTTTCTAATAATAATAATAATAATTCTTTGCATTTATATAGCACTTTTCTCACTATTCAAAGCGCTCAGCCTAGTCGCTCTTCTCTGGACATTTTCTAGTGCTGCTATGTCCTTTTTGTAGCCTGGAGACCAAAACAACAACAACATTTATTTATATAGCACATTTTCATACAAACAGTAGCTCAAAGTGCTTTACATAATAAAGAATAGAAAAATAAAAGACACAATAAGAAAATAAAATAAGTCAACATTAATTAACATAGAATAAGAGTAAGGTCCAATGGCCAGGATGGACAGAAAAAGAAAAAAAAAAACGGCTGGAGAAAAAAATAAAATCTGTAGGGATTCCAGACCATTAGACTGCCCAGTCCCCTGCTCACAGGACTCCAGATGAGGCCTCACCAGTGTGTTATAAAGGTTTAGCAGAACCTCCTGTGACTTGTACTCCACACATCAAGGCGCTATATAACCTGACATTCTGTTAGCCTTCTTAATGGCTTCTGAACACGGTCGGGAAGTCGATAGCTTAGAGTCCACTATGACTCCTAAATCCTTCTCATAAGGTGAATCACCAGAGTCTATCCTTGAACATTTTGCTGGCTACGTTTCTGAAGCACTTTACCCATCTGACCTGCTGAGTTTTGCATGTTATTTTTTTCTTCAGTATCCATTGATACTCTTTTGTGTGTGCTTGTTTATTTGGTCTTTTGTCTTCTTTTTTGTGTTTTTGCTTCCCCCCCATTAGGATGCGTTGTCACCTCTTTGGGAGCTAGTTATTTAGTTAGGCACTCGCATCTTTCTACATTGGGACCGATGAGCGAAGCAAACCCTTGTAGGTTAATCCATTAGGCCTGTTTGTTTAGATTATTTTTCTAGTCTAGTAATGGAGCCGTTCATGGTGTTGTAAGAACATGTAATATTCTTATGATTTGTATTCTTCTCTCTTTAAAAATTATTAGTAACTCAGTGACATGATGAAGAAGTCTCAATATATGTCTTTATTTTTTTTATACCTGACAGGAGAGGGATGGAGATGTGTGGGCAAATGTATACCTTTGCGTCCAGTCCCTGCAAAAAATGAGCACAATACTGAGTACATTGGTTTTTCTTGGCTTTTCCAAATGGTCACATTAGGAAGAAAATAAAAAGAAAGACAGATTCTTGATGCCTAGTGAAACAGCATTTGTACAACAGATTTTGCAGCAGCATTCGGCAGCTTGGCAGGTGTGACTCAAGAAGGTGGTCCTGAGGCACTCACTACCCCTAGGCGCTTACAGCTGTTACCAGTGTCACCTTCAAGTGCCCTGCCATCTGCGAAACAGGAGGCAGCAGTGGACTAAACGAGTGGCACGATCAGCCCATGCATTTAATGTCAGCGGATCTCATCCCTAATGAGTGCATGAGCCGCCTGGCTGCTCAAACGCCTGTCATGATAGGTTTTTGAGTTCATTTAAAATTGATGGCGGTGCCTAAAGGGATCTTGGAGCAGTGTGAGCTATGCCTTGGGAATTTCTAGCCTAACCTTTTCTGAGAACCAGTGCGGGTGATGCACGCTGTGAAGCTGCTGAACTACTCATTTGAAGCCATATAAGGGGTACGACTGGGTGGATCGGTTAGCTATGAATTGTCACTTGGTGCCACAAGGCTGAAGGTTTCAGTCACTTGCCTGGATCTGCCAAGCCATTCAATGTGATGGCATACAAATTACTAAACGTACGTGGATAACACTTTGGGAGTTTCCTCTATTGGTTTTTCCTGTATCGGAGGTGCTATATAAATTAAATTACTTATCCACTTTAACAGTAAAGTACTTTGTCAACTCTTAGGCAGGACCAAAATGAATATAACTTAACACAACATGTTCAGTTCTATTTAATGCAGTCCATGGTGATAGGAGTCAGAATTGTTTTAGGTGAACCTTAGAAAAACCCAAGCAGATGATGGGAGAACAGACAAGTTCCAAATGGGCAATGTCTGGCTGCAGAACTGGAAGCCAGGATGCTGTGGGCATTGAGACAGCAGCACTAAACACTACACCTTGGCACCCTGGATGACAGTGGAACCCAATTGAGAGGGGCCTTAAGCAATGTTGGCATGTGAGTTTTATAGAACCTATACGCCAGTAAGGTATGCACAGGATTTTAATATCTAAGGGTTAAAAAAAATTGCAAAATATTTTTTTTTTAATAAAACCTATTAAAAGTTGTTTACTTAGCCTATAAAAAGTATTCAACCTTATATTATCATGGAATTGTACCTTAATATAGATGATTTATGATGCCCCACGTGTAAAGTCCTATCTGCACATGGACAGCTGCTTTAAGCAAAAGGACTTACTAGCTTAGCATAAGCAGAGCAAATGGTTAAGCTACCCCTGTGCCAATCACCAAAGCAGGTGCCCGCTGACCACACTGCCACGGCTGGAAGGCGCCTTTTCCTCAGCTGCTAGCCCCTGTAGAAATATGGCAATCACCTACACCAGGTGTTCTTATTACTGTACCTCGAATGTATAATTTTAAAGATTCCTGTATTTGTTTTTTTGGTTCACAGTTACTGTTAACTGTATTGTTTATATGAGTTCAGATATTTGCTTTATGGTGCCCCACGTGTACAGCCTCACCTGCACGTGGACACCTGCCTCAAGCAGGGAGACTTAATAACTGTGCACAGGAAGACCAAACTGGTTGTCTTCAGGTCTGACGTGTGCCAATCACCAAAGCAGGTGCCCGCTCACCACGCTGCTTTGTACTGAAGATGATGATAACCCTTGCAGGAATATGGCAATCACCTGCACCAGGTGTTCTAATAAAAACAGAGTAAAACCAATAAGAGCAAAAGTAAGAAATATATTTGAAAAGAGACAAAGGTTAAGAAATGTATTTTTAAAAAAGTCTTATTGAAAATAGATATACAGAAAATTAAGTTGATGGTAGACAAGTCTTCTAACGTCTCGGTGCAGAGTTGCTTCAGATTGGTGTTCAGTCCTCAGAGGTCCTTTCAGTTTCTTTAGGCTCTTCTCTTTCTCAGCTCTCCTTGCTTTTCTCTCTCCTGCTCTGCTCTGCCTGCTGTCGTCCTTTCCTCGCTCCTGATCTACCCAGCATGCATCCAAATTTAAAGGCCTAACTTGACCTCAATGTAATGATTCAAAGAAAAATCAACAAGTGTTTGCCTTCCTCGGGCTGTTTGTTCATTCCAGTACTGATTGCCCCGTGCCTAATAAAGGAACAATTTGTTTGAGATTCTAAAAGAATGATCTAAAGGATACAAGGTTCAAGTTAGGAAAGATACAGAATTTAAAAACAATCTATACCAGTTGTATATAATATATGTAAAAATATGCACAGAGTGTGTTGAACATGGGATAAAAAGAGTCCGGAGTCAAAAAGTCCAAGGAGACCCCATTCAGATAAGGTCAAAAGGTGCAGCTTTTCTAATTGCCGGCTGTCTACTGAGGTGTCTTTATTGCTGGCAGGTTAACCCCTGTTAGCTCACATTCTGTGTTCTTTTACTCAGCCCATGTTCTTATTTTATATATTGATTAAAGGACAATTCAGGATTGTGAGGTTTGAACATTAAATGGTTTATTTTTATGCAAAATTCTCTTGGAAGTTTTCATGTTTTACTGTTATACAACATTGAAGCTCAGTGGGTTAGATTTGGCTTTTCTATTAATGCCAAAGTAAAAGTGGTCTAAATTAATAACTGATTGCATAAGTTTTTACGTTAGTATTTAATACATGCACCATTGAAGCATTTTGTTTACTAAAAATTTTTTTTTTTTTTAATGTAATTTTCCCCCAAGTTGAACACTAAGGGAAGAATCAAAACATCATAGATATAAAGAGCTGTTTTAGATGCCACTTTACTTTTCGATACATAATACTCAGCACTCTCACAGATACAATTTACAGTTTGTAGCGTCTTGTGAAAAAGCAACCTGCCTTTGTGTAGAACACATTGAATGAACTATGGACAGGACCACAGTCAATTACAGGATGTATTTTATAAAAGGGTCACATTCACACCTGATTGCACATGGGTATTTAAATGCCCCCCTAGTAAATGCCGACTGCCGATCCTACTGTGATGTGGGAGACCTTCTGTGACAAGACCCTAAAGGTTGCTGAGGGTTGTGTTGGTGTTACTGGTGTTCCCAGAAGGAGGTGTTTCATCTCGCATGGCACCCTGGACATCATCGAGAAGAGTCACAATTGCTCAATGGCAACTCTGGTCTGTACTGGGAACTGAGAAGGATGGCTGCGAGGGCTCTAAAGGCAGATAAAGAGGCGTTTGTTAGAGGAATCTGTGAGCAAGTGACACACCATCTGTGGTCTAGCAACCCACGTCCTGCTTACAGAGGAATCAAAGCATTACGCACATCTGAGTCTGCTCCTCGGAGAGTCGCAGTCAGGGCAGCTGATGAAACGGTCCTTACGGATGACACTGCAGTTGTGACCCGCTGGGCTGGCTACTTTGAGCAGCTATTCAAAGCTGCTCCTCCGGCTAGGACATTGGATACCTCTGGGTCCACAGTTCTTGAGGCTGATCCTCCAATTAGCTGTGAACCACCCAATCTCACTGAGATTGCACAGGTGGTGAACCAGCTGAGGTGGGGAAAGGCTGCAGGGATCTGTGGTAAGGCTGTCCTCCTGGCATTGTAAGCAATCTTTGCCTCCATTTAGGAGACTGGCATCATCCCAACTGACTGGAAAACGGGACTTGTAATCCCTATCTGGAAAGGGAAGGGTGATCGCCTGGAATGCAGCAACTACAGGGGGATAACACTGCTCTCGGTGCCAAGTAAGGTCCTTGCTAGGATCGTCCTCAATAGGATCCATGATCACTTGCTCACCTAACAGTGACCGGAACAGTCTGGCTTTACACCTAAGAAGTCTACCATTGACCGCATCCTGGCACTGAGGGTTCTCATGGAGCGCAAACGCAAATATCGGCAGAGTTTCTTTGCAGCCTTTGTCGATTTTTGCAAAGTGTTCAACTCAGTTGATTGAGCTGCCCTGTGGGACATCCTGAGGGTTCGTGGAATCTCCTCAAGGTTGCTGGATATCATGGCCGGCCTGTGCACTGGTACTGTGAGTGCTGTGCAGAGTGGAGGCAGGACCTCTGCGTTTTTTTCCTAGTTGATTCTGGGGTTCGTCAGAGGTGTGTTCTGCTCCTACTCTGTTCAGTGTTTGTATGGACTGGGTGTTGGGCAAGGTCGTGGGGTCCAGCGGCTTTGGGGCATCTGTTGGTGAAGAAAGATTCACGGATCTTGACTTTGCTGAAGATGCTGTGATCTTCGCGGAGTCAATGGAGGCTCTGATTGGGGCGCTCGAGAGACTGAGCGAGGAGTCTGAGTGTCTAGGCCTGCGAATGTCCTGGATAAAAAACAAGATCCAGGCCTTTAATGACCTCTTGTGCACAGCCATCAGAAGTGTGTCTGTCTGCAGAGACAGTGTTGACCTTGTCGAGCGGTTTACTTACCTCGGCAGTGACATTCATGTCTCTGGTGACTCTTCCTATCATTAGGTCACTGCAAAGAGGTGTGTGACGCTCCCAATATCTATGCAAAAGGACGAAGGTCCAAGTCTTTAGAGTCCTGGTGCTTACTTTCTTGCTATAGGGTTCGGAGACATGGATGCTATCCAGTGACCTGAGATGAAGACTGGACTCCTTTGGTACTGTGTCTCTCTGGAAAATCCTTGGGTGCCGTTGGCTTGACTTTGTGTCGAATGAGCGGTTGCTCATGGAGTCCCGAATGAGGCACATACACTGCATTGTGAGGGAGCGTCAGTTACGGCACTATGGCCATGTGGCGAATTTCTCTGAGGGTGATCCGGCTCGTAAGATCCTCATTGTTGGGGACCCAAGTGGCTGGACCAGGCCAAGGAGTCGCCCATGTAACACCTGGTCAATTCTGGAGGGTTGGACTGGACTGTGTGTCTGCATGGGGGGCTGCAAACCGGGATCCCGAGTTGTTTTGTTGTGTAGTGGGTATAGCAATGCACTGTGCCAGTGCATGCTCCCAAACTTGACTTGACTAGTAAATGCAGTGCATTCTGTTCTGTTCTGTACTTGGAATTTTATGAACAATCTTCATTTATAAAATGCAGACTTTCCCACACCTAAAACTCCTGTCCTGTCCATGTAAAACTCTGGGTTTGGATTGTTCCAGAATCTGAAAAAATTCAGAAACACATACTACATGCACTTTGGAATCCCCCTGAAGCTAAGCCTGTTTGGGCCCGGACAGTACTTGGATGGGACACCATCTAGCAAAAGCTTGTGTTACTGCTCAAAGAGGTGTTGGTGAGGCTTGTAGGGGGTGCCTACCCTGTGGTCTGTGTGTGGATCCCAATGCCCCAGTGCAGTGACAGGGACACTATGCTGTAAAAATGGCGCCATCCTTTGGATGAGAAGTAAAATCGGGATCCTGACTTTCTGTGGTCATTAAAGATCCTTGGACATCCTTTGTAAAGAGTAGGATGTATCCTGATGTCCTGGCTAAACTGCCCACCACAGCCTAGTCATTCTGGACCCCTAATCATCCCCTGTCTCTAACTGGCTAACTATCTCTCACCACTTCACCGCCTAACAGCAAATTAAATTCACGGGGATTCAAAGTTGCATAACAATAAAATGTGAAAACTTCCAAGGAGGTGAGCACTTTTCACTGTCACCATATGTCAAGAACTTTTCCAGTTGTTGTTATTGGGTCACTCTGACCTTTAACTCACTCAGTAGTAGTTGTAAGCAGACTATCGCCTGAGGTATCTGCAGTTTCTAATTTCTCTTTTGTGTTTTCTTCTTTTTCAAGCTCTCTGTGTGATGATTGCAGCGTCCATCTATACCGCCCAGTACACCACATTCCACAGCGGCTTCAATGAACAAGGAACCTTTGGCTATTCCTTCATTTTGGCTTGGATCGCATTCCCTTTCACCCTGATCAGTGGGATAATGTATCTAGTGTTGAGAAAACGCAAATAAGAAAGGAGATAAGAATACGACGCAAATAAGAATACAACTGGAGACCAAAGTGAAATATATATATATATATATATATTGTATATATTTTCCAGCACTCTGAAACTACATTGACCAATACTATTAAGAAAGTATGTTAACAAGTGCATACTGAAAAAAGTTCATATGGTATATATTTAACTTTTTTTTTTAACTAATACATATAATGGAAACCATTTTATTGGAGAGAAAAAAGACACAACTGGTAAAATAAATGTACTTGTTAGCATTGTAAAAGTGAGTGAGTAATTGGTTAATGAAAACTATTAATATAATAGAAAGGGAAATAACAGTACATTCTCCATATGGCTTTATACACTAATAACAAATGTATCCCAAAAGACTGAATTGGCTCACCCTTCTACAGTCTCTTGAGAAATTTTCAGACCCCTTCGCTTTGTACACATTTCCTTATATTTATTCATTTAAATTCACGTTTTCTGTCATCAAACAAAACTCAATACCCCAGGTTGACAACACAAAAACAGCATCTTACATATTATTATAAAATTTCTATAAAATAAAAGAACAAATATCCCATTGACACAAGTGTTCAGACCCTTTACTCAGCATTAGTTGAATCCCCTTTGGCAGCGATGCCAGTCCTGTGTCGTCTTCTTAAGATACGACAAGCTTCTGACATTTGGATTTGGGAACTGTCTGCCATTCCTATCTGTTTTATCCTGTCTATCCTATCAGGGTGGAATGGTGGAATGGAAACTAAGGATCTGCACCGGTCATCAGAAGGTTGCCGGTTTGAATCTTGAAAATGCCAGAAGTGCCTCTACTCCTTTGGACCCGTGAGTAAGGCCCTTAACCTGCAATTGCTTCGTCCTGGGGTATGACGTTAATCTGCATCTAGCCCTACAAGCAGGTCCTCCAATTTACAGGTAAAACTTGGGGGTTGCTGGCAGGATTGGCACTCCAGCCACTGTAAAAACCTCACACTGTTCTAGTGCGGTGCTGAGCGGGTCACCCGCTGCACTCGGGTCCCAATCCAGGTGGTTTGGTGTGTGGTAGGTGTGGAATTGCGCTATCAGCGCATGCTTCCAACCTCAATCTCTATCTGCAGGTCCTCTCAAGCTGTGTCAGGTTGGATGGAGATCATCAGTGGACAGCTATTCTCAGGTCTCTCCAGAGATCTTTGATTGGATTTGGCCACTCAAGGACTTTCCAAAAGTTCACCCTAAGCCTTTCCTGTTTTGTCTTCGCTGTGTGTTTAGGGACATTGTCCTGTTGGAAGGTGAACTTATCGTCCCAATGATGAGCAGTCTGGGGCAGGTTTTCATTAATCATATCTCTGTGCTTTGCTTCTTTCAGGTTTACCTCAACTCTGACTATTCCCCTACTCCCTGATGTTGCCTTCACCAGGCTTCACCATTGCAACAGTGTTGTGCAGGTGATAAGTGGTGTCAGACCACAGAATCTTGTTTCTTATAGTCTGAGAGTCCTTTAGGTGCCTTTTTGCAAACTCCAGGCATGCTTTCGTGTTTCATCTAGCCACTCTGCCATAAAGGCCAAAGTGTATTGCAGTGGTGGTTGTCCTTCTGGAAGTTTTTTTCTACCGTCTTAATACAGGTTGTCTGGAGTTTGACTAGAATGATCATCGGGGTTTGGGTCACCTCTTTTATCAAGCACTTCTCTCAAGATTTTTTTGGTTGGGGAGCCCCCTCTTCTTCCATTTATGAATTATGGAGGCCTCTGTGGGAACCTTTAGTGCTGCAGATTTTTTTGTACCCTTCCCCAAATCCTGTCTCTAAGTTCGGCATTCAATTAACTTTGACCTCATGGCTTGGTTTTTTGCTCAACTTTGAAACCTTCTCTAGACAGGTGTGTGCCTTTCCTAATCACACGCGATCAAGTGAATTGGCCACAAGTGGACTCCAAACATGGTGTAGAAACATCTCAACGGTAATCAATAGAATGGAATACACCTGAGCCAAATTTCAACCATCATACAAAAGGGTCTGAATAGTTATGACAATGTCATATGTCAGTTTTTTTTTTATTTTTAGTAAAATCTGCAAAAATTTCTAACATTTTTGACTACCACCGTTTCACCCGTGGGGAGAACATTATTCATATCTTTGCAAATAGTTCCCATGTTTGAAGATGACTCTCTGCGTTCCTCCTACACCTTTCTTTGGAATCGTCATGTATGTCAACCTCTCTTTGTATCGCTTGAGATTAGGAGTCCCTAGTTACACTGTACTTACCATGTAGTTACCTGTATAATTATGGAGTAACTAAGTGTTATTACTTTGTGCAGGGTGGTCCAGATCTAATTATACAGATCCAGATCGTCTGGATGATTTTGATTTATGCGGGGATGATTCCAGTTTGGCGCGAAGACGATTCTTCATCTCGTCAGTTTACACACTTCTCCATGGTCCGGGATTTTTCGGGTGATTTTCTATGTAATAAACTTAATAAGTTATAGCATAATGATAATTGCATAATTAGATCTGAACCAACCAATACTTACTGTGTAATACAGTGCACTATACACTATAATTATGTACACAGTTGTAGTTGTTATTCCACAATTTCTGTAAGTTTGTATGTGTATTAATTGTGAAATAACAATTACAGTGCTTAACCATAGCTTTACATTGTGTTACACAGTAAATACAAGGTAATAACACCTAGTTACTCTGTAATTATACAGGTAATTACATGGTACGTACAGCGTAATTAAGGACATTTTAGCTCAAGACTACAACATAAAATGTGAAAAAGTGAAGGGTCTGAATGTTTTCTGAAGGTGCTGTGAGTTGGTATATTGGGCTGGCAACTTACATGGGTGGATGAAGGAATTCCATCACAATGACCCTAAGACACTTCAGGGGTACCATTAGCGCTATTTTGTTATCTAAATGCGCCTCAGTGTGGCCTCCTTAGATTTTTTGTTGTTGCTCTAAACATTCATAGAAATTGTGTTTTTGATTTTTCTCCTGTTTTAAAGTTGACTTGTTTTTATAGTTTAGCTTATATTTCTTTAGGTACATTTAAAATGGTTCATTTTACACGCAAAGGCATGCTATAAACCATAGTTATTTAGTTAGAGATAGTGTTTTGACAATTCAAAAATATATTTAATTTAAAAAGTCGACCATGTCTGTTCCACCAGACAATGCCGAAAAAGATAAAAAAAAAAACTAATATTGTTCTTTGTCACTAAAAATACTAATTTCAACAAAAAGTATACATTATAAAGCACGTTTTTGGATGTTAACAATAAAAATTGCTCTTAAAACAATATTTCTGGGCTATGGATTCTTGAAACAGCAAAATACATTTAATACAGTACATGTGAGATCCATCAAAATTCCACTTTTCTTTCTCCCAGT